>NC_137193.1:24638500-24763500 GCF_960531495.2 Zeus faber
TATTAAACCATAAAAAAACACATAGAGATAAGCAAAAATGAGGCAGGAAATGTTGGGAAAACACAGACACGCTGATGACGTGGATATCGACATTGTCTTAAATTCAGATGTTTAATTAGATTCATTGTGTTTGTGTTTGGATGTGGACATGTCCTCAGTTTTACCTCCTGTTAAATCACTGTTAAATAATTGAATAACACTGTTTGCTTGTCCAGCCCAATCTTTGTTTGTCTGAGTTTCTCTCTCTCTCTCTCTCTCTGTCTCTCTCTCTCTCTCTATTTCTCTCTCTCTCCTTCTCCGAAGGTGTTGTTTGGTGGTTTTATAGGCCTCGGTGTTTGGTGTCATATGAACCTTTTGAGTTTTTTTCCAAGTCTTGTAAAACCGGCCTAAATGGCCCATAACTTCCTTCTGCTGGCGGCATGGCAAGGGTGATCTCCATTTGGACACACACGCATACACACACACACATGCACACACACGGACAAAAGCAATACACAAACAATACACTATAATACACTAACACACAAACACATGTACACATACAGTATGTATACACACATACTGTACATACTGTACTCGCAATTAACACCCAAGATACAAATACACACACAGACACACACACACTCACAGTTAAAAAGACACTCAGACATGCAGACTGATTCATCACTTCTGTGTTTATGTGTACTTGTTGACACTTGTCCTAGGTGCTGCTTCCTTTGACTTTTCCTGGGAACTGTATGCCCTGACAAGACTTAGTCATGTGTGTGTGTGTGTGTGTGTGTGTGTGTGTGTGTGTGTGTGGGGGGGGGGGGGGTGTGTTTATTCGTGTCTGTGTTTATTTTTGTGAGTATTTGTCTCTGAGTGTGTGCATACATGTGACACAAACTAATCTAAAATATGGTAAGTAAAAAGCCAGGCACCATTATAACAGGGCAAATTTGTGTGTGTGTGTGTGTGGTGTGTGTGTGTGTGTGTGTGTGTGTGTGTGTGTGTGTGTGTGTGTGTGTGTGTGTGTGTGTGTGTGTGTGTGTGTGTGTGTGTGTGTGTGGGTGCACGGAGAGTTATAAATAGTTGAGGCATCTGGAGTAGATTAGAGGTACAGTTTTTAAGTGAACAGGTCCGCTACCTGCAGCCACAGAAACCTCAGCCTGGGCTCTGCCAAGACCCCAGTTACTGGAAACACACACACACACACACACACACACACACACACACACACACACACACACACACACACACACACACACACTGTACTGTACTGTACATGGACCACAATAGATAGATAGATAGATAGAGAGATAGATAGATAGATAGATAGATAGATAGATAGATAGATAGATAGATAGATAGATAGATAGAGAGATAGATAGATAGATAGATAGATAGATAGATAGATAGATAGATAGATAGATAGATAGATAGATAGAGAGATAGAGAGATAGATAGATAGATAGATAGATAGAGAGATAGATAGATAGAAACTTTATTCAGGCGAAATTGCAATGTCCCAGCAGCTCACAACAGAAAAGTTAAATATACAATCAAGCAAAAGAAAATTTAATCTTGAAAAAGACACACCCGTAGTCACATTCATACATGCAAAGCCCAAAGCAAAGTATCGAATGGAAAAACCGCTCGATTGGGTTTCGGAAGTCAAGCCCAGAGCCTCACAAAATGAAACAACACGGCAATGGTAAATCTGGCCTAGCGCTGGCTGGCATGAAGAGGAGCGCTGGTTATTAGGAAAAGGCCCCACGGGAATATTGACTCAGCTATTAAATGCAAGGCTCTGACATCAATCTGGTGGGAGGGGAGCGTCACGTCTCGGTGAGGTTGTTAGCTTAGACCCGACCGTACACCACTTCCCCGGGCCACACACGAGTCCGGCACCTGCACGTACCCTCTCTCTCTCTCCCACTCGCTCTCTTTATTCCTTCGTCTTTCTCACGTAGCCTCAGGTTCAGTTTCTTTCTGTTGCTCTCTCGCTTTTTTCTCTTGCATTATACCCAAACACTCAAAGCGATATTTTAGGAACTCTAGTGTTTATTTACTGTTGTTAGACTTGAGAAAGAGTTCTTTACAGAGAGGGTATTTGTGTATACATTCCTCTGTACGGCTTTATAGAAGTGTTTTTGGATCCAAGGCCCCCAAATCAGGAGTTGGTACAGGAAGTGCACCCTCCCCCATTTCTCTTGCTCTCCACACACACACACACACACACACACACACACACACACACACACACACACACACACACACACACACACACACACACACACACACACACACAGGCCTTCTACACACAGTCAGTCAAATGCAACCACATACGTATGTGTCTCTCACACACATATAACATGTACACTCAAATGCTTACACAACAACAAATACTGTGTACTCACGAACACACACACACACACACACACACACACACACACACACACACACACACACACAAACACACACACGTGCTAAAGCACACAAGCACACAATGAAACCCGAGCCACAGGAAGAGGTTCTGCCCAGCATCATGTCAAGGGAGACAAATTATTCCCCATTTGAAAAATGCCCCTTTTTGCCTCTCCTTTATTTTTATTTTCCCCTCCTACTTAATCTCCTACAACACCCACCCTCCACCCCTTCCCCCAATCTATTGTTTTTAAATAATGTCCTCAGGTACAGCAAACTGTAGTTGTGGAAGCATAAAAAAACCCTTCTACCTGTGCTATCTCAAAACAAACTGCATTCACACAAAAAAACAAAAGCTTCTGCTGAGGTTGCACAGGCCTAAAAATTCCAGGAAACATTCTCCCTACGACGTTCTCTGAAGACTTCTGGTATTCCTGCCCGCAATACCCCCAAACCGCACTTTGTGGAATTTCCTTAATGGAGGAAAAGCAGGTTTATGTGAATTTGTGAAAAGGTGAATATATACAGATAGATAGATAGATAGATAGATAGATAGATAGATAGATAGATAGATAGATAGATAGATAGATAGATAGATAGATAGATAGATAGATAGATAGATAGATAGATAGATAGATAGATAGATAGATAGATAGATAGATAGATAGATAGATAGATAGATAGTTTGATAGTTTGATAGATAGATAGATAGATAGATAGATAGATAGATAGATAGATAGATAGATAGATAGATAGATAGATAGATAGATAGATAGATAGATAGATAGATAGATAGATAGTTTGATAGTTTGATAGATAGATATATTATTCTTGCACTAAAATCAAAGGTTATTAATTTCCATGACACACTGCACTCTGTCCACTCTATTTCACGGGGCTCTACGACTGTGGGGTCCCCGTTGAGGTTGGCGGAGGGCAGTGAAGGGGATGTTAATGAGGGGGTGTGCAGAGGCAGGATCCAAGGCAATTTTCTGGCCCTCGCTGTTTGTCCAGCCGCATACATCCCCTAGGGCTAGTGACCAAGAGACAATCTGGGGTGCACACACACACACACACACACACGCACACACACACACACACACACACACACACACACACACACACATAAAAATGGCTGAATTTGGAGTAAACATTGTGACCCCTGGCTGAAAAAAATGCCTCAGGCTCGATGGCCCAATAGCCCACCCTGGTGACCCTTGTTACCGCAGTGATTAGATATTGGAAGTACTCATCTGCAAACATTTAGCCAGTGTCACCCCTAATTTGGCCAGTGTCATTGTGCCACCATGTGCTTATGGCCACAGGGTCTCAAACAGAATAGAAATACACAGATACAACAGTTCATATGCATAAGACATTGCCTGGCAAACATATCATAATTGATAATTCACAGAATTAGTAATCATGTATCTTTAAATAACGTCATACTGTGTATATATATATATATATACAGTATATTCCTTACATTGTTCAATAACATTGGCTTAACTATGACATGGACCACAATAGATAGATAGATAGATAGATAGATAGATAGATAGATAGATAGATAGATAGATAGATAGATAGATAGATAGATAGATAGATAGATAGATAGATAGATAGATAGATAGATAGATAGATAGATAGATAGATAGATAGATAGATAGATAGATAGATAGATAGATAGATAGATAGATAGATAGATATACAGATAGATAGATAGATAGATAGATAGATAGATAGATAGATAGATAGATAGATAGATAGATAGATAGATAGATAGATAGATAGATAGATAGATAGATAGATAGATGGCGGGTTAGAGATGGTTAAATTTAGGTATAAGGTTAGTGATGGTTAAGTTTAGGTATAAGGTCAGAAATGATTTAGTTTAGGTATAAGGTCAGAGATGGTTAAGTTTATGTATAAGATTAGTGATGGTTAAGTTTAGGTATAAGGTTAGAGATGGTTAAGTTTTGGTATAAGGTTAGTGATGGTTAAGTTTAGGTATAAGGTCAGAGATGGTTAAGTTTATGTATAAGATTAGTGATGGTTAAGTTTAGGTATAAGGTTAGAGATGGTTAAATTTAGGTATAAGGTTAGTGATGGTTAAGTTTAGGTATAAGGTCAGAAATGATTTAGTTTAGGTATAAGGTCAGAGATGGTTAAGTTTATGTATAAGATTAGTGATGGTTAAGTTTAGGTATAAGGTTAGAGATGGTTAAGTTTTGGTATAAGGTTAGTGATGGTTAAGTTTAGGTATAAGGTCAGAGATGGTTAAGTTTATGTATAAGATTAGTGATGGTTAAGTTTAGGTATAAGGTTAGAGATGGTTAAATTTAGGTATAAGGTTAGTGATGGTTAAGTTTAGGTATAAGGTCAGAAATGATTTAGTTTAGGTATAAGGTCAGAGATGGTTAAGTTTATGTATAAGATTAGTGATGGTTAAGTTTAGGTATAAGGTTAGAGATGGTTAAATTTAGATATAAGGTTAGTGATGGTTAATTTTATGTATAAGGTTAAAGATGGTTGAGTCTAGGTACAAGGTCAGAGATGGTTAAGTTTAGGTATAAGGTTAGAGATGGTTAAGTTTATGTATAAGGTTAGAGATGTTTAAGTTTAGGTACAAGGTTAGTGATGGGTCAGTTTAGGTTTAAGGTTAGAGATGGTTAAGTTTAGGGATAAGGTTAGTGATGGTTAAGTTTAGGTATAAGGTTAGAGATGGTTAAGTTTAGGGATAAGGTTAGTGATGGTTAAGTGTAGGTATAAGGTTAGAGATGGTTACGTTTAGGTATAAGATTAGTGATGGTTAGGTTTAGGTATAAGGTTAGAGATGGTTACGTGTAGGGATAAGGTTAGAGATTGTTAAGTTTATGTATAAGGTTAGAGATGGTTACATTTAGGTATAAGGTTAGTGATGGTTAAGTTTATGTATAAGGTTAGAGATAGTTAAGTCTAGGTACAAGGTCAGAGATGGTTAAGTTTAGGTATAAGGTTAGAGATGGTTGAATTTAAGTATAAGGTCAGTAGATGGTTAAGTTTAGGTATAAGGTTTGAGATGATTAAGTTTAGGTACAAGGTTAGTGATGGGTCAGTTTAGGTATAAGGTTAGAGATGGTTAAGTTTATATATAAAGTTAGAGATGGTTAAGTTTAGGTATAAGTTTAGAGATGGTCAAGTTTAGGTATAAGGTTAGAGATGGTTAAGTTTAGGGATAAGGTTAGTGATGGTTAAGTGTAGGTATAAGGTTAGAGATGGTTACGTTTAGGTATAAGATTAGTGATGGTTAGGTTTAGGTATAAGGTTAGAGATGGTTAAGTTTAGGTATAAGGTTAGTGATGGTTAAGTTTAGGTATAAGGTTAGAGATTGTTAAGTTTAGGTATAAGGTTAATGATGGTTAAGTTTATGTATAAGGTTAGAGATGGTTAAGTCTAGGTACAAGGTCAGAGATGGTTAAGTTTAGGTATAAGGTTAGAGATGGTTAAGTTTATGTATAAGGTTAGAGATGGTTAAGTTTAGGTACAAGGTTAGTGATGGGTCAGTTTAGGTATAAGGTTAGAGATGGTTAAGTTTATATATAAAGTTAGAGATGGTTAAGTTTAGGTACAAGTTTAGAGATGGTCAAGTTTAGGTATAAGGTTAGAGATGGTTAAGTTTAGGGATAAGGTTAGTGATGGTTAAGTGTAGGTATAAGGTTAGAGATTGTTACGTTTAGGTATAAGATTTGTGATGGTTAGGTTTAGGTATAAGGTTAGTGATGGTTAAGTGTAGGTATAAGGTTAGAGATGGTTAAGTTTTGGTATCAGGTTAGAGATGGTTAAGTTTAGGTATAAGGTTAGAGATGGTTAAGTTTAGGTATAAGGTTAGAGATGGTTAAGTTTAGGTATAAGGTTTGAGATGGTTAAGTTTAGGGTATAAGGTTAGAGATGGTTAAGTTTAGGTATCAGGTTAGAGATGGTTAAGTTTAGGTATAAGGTTAGAGATGGTTAAGATTGGGTATAAGGTTAGAGATGGTTAAGTTTAGGTATAAGGTTAGAGATGGTTAAGTTTGGGTATAAAGTTTGAGATGGTTAAGTTTAGGGTTAGGGTGTCGTCCATGTGTAATACATTTTTCGGACTATTGGGGTTTGGGAATAATGGGCTCTCGGAACAATGGCATGGCACCAATGAGACCACCCCTGGTTCGAGCACAAAACCTCATCCAGGGAAGAGGGCATTCTGTCTAGACTCCACAAAGGGCTGAGTGGGCATATCGGGTGGAGTCAAACAGCCATACCAACGCACATCACTAAAACATCGTAGTGGACTTTGGACATTGAACTTATGTGAAAAGACACAGTCAAATTCAGGATCGAGTGAGTGTGACCCTGTGAGGGGTATTCATCTCTTTTCCCATTCTTTCTGAATGAATGGACGGATGGATGAATTTCATGCATTTCATCATTTGTTAGATCAAATTTTTTCAGGAATAATTCGAATGGCATGGTTGGGCGTTTCTATGTTGTCGTAATCATTAAAGGCATCAGTGACGTTTTGCTTCACATTAGTTGAAAAGTTCACGGGACAGTGATTTGATGGAACGATAGTGACCTCTAGCGGTGGCTGCTGTTACATAACATGAAAAACAGCGACAACAAAAAACAACCGCAAAGACCCTCACTTTATTCACATGCCACTTTACTGCACATATTTTGTATTACTTCTTTGTCTACTTTGAAATGATGAGACCAATGTGAGTGGTGTACTCATTTATGCAATTTTCCCTTTTATGCCCCCGCAAACCAAAAAAATCCCAAAGATGCAGATATAAACCTGGACTATTTGAATTTAGATATGTTCACGTATGCCTTTACACTTGCTTAACCACCTCTTACTGTACATCTTTGTGTAGTTTTGATGTGGCGCTCCATGCCGTTCATCTAAAATGAAAGACCATACGTGGGGGAGTAGGGTAGCAGAGCAAGAGGGAAACCTGTCTCTTTTCATGAGTGGACCTGTTGACCTTTTTGTGGGGGGAAAAAAAGGGTGCGCAAAAAATTGTTCTCCTCCCAAACAGCGGTAAAAATGCATCATCTGAAGTATAGGAATTGAGTGTGCAGAGGCTACTGTAATGCCGTGCGATTCATACTGTGATAAATCTGTATAAAGAGCCTGACTGTGGCAATCACAACAGTTTATTACATGCTAAGCTTGAAACAATGTTGTTACTCATCCCCATAAAGCATGGGAGCAAAGTTTACCTGATCTTGTGATACAGCGTGTGTGTGTGTGTGTGTGTGTGTGTGTGTGTGTGTGTGTGTGTGTGTGTGTGTGTGTGTGTGTGTGTGTGTGTGTGCGTGTGCGCGTGTGCGTGTGCGTGTGTGTGTGTGTGTGTGTGTGTGCGTTTGTGTGTATGTGAGAGAGAGCCAGTGAACGCATGACAGTGGAGAGGAGGGAGGCCCAAAGTCTATGCCTGTTCTGGCTCTTACAGGAGAAAAACATTTTCCACCTTTGTTTTGATGGGGTTTTTTTTTTTTTTTCCCTTGTATGACAAAAGGAATGAAAGGAAACCAACATAGCGAGGGTGAGATCCTTTTTATCCACCGGCGTGGGAAATGGGAGGCATGGGCAGCCTGGTGAGTGCTGCCAGCGCTCCTGGAGAACAGAGAGGAGCCCGGGCCTTTATTCTCCTCCATCCTTGTGTGCTGTGTTACCCGGCTGGGGCTCTGCCTACCTGGAGAGAGGTACCCGCCGGCCCGAACAGCCCTTTCAAATTTGTTTTCGTGCAATGCACTTTTTGAGCAGTCACGGTTATGGGAATCATATGGTATTGGTGATCTGTTTCAGGAAGATAAGATAAGCGACAAGATAAACCTTTATTAGTCCCACACCGGGGGGGAATTGACCGAAATGTTCAATATCCATGCGCACGGTTCTCGTGGCCGTTACATTGTGAGTGTTCTAATTATTTAATGTGTTTGTGGGGGGTTTTGTGTGCTGCTTTTCTTGCTTTCAGTCCCAGGATTGCACGCTGATCTTTTTTTTTTTTTACACTATGCAAAGCTAATAACATTGAAGTGTGTCTTGTGGTTATTAATTGATTAGGTCAAGCAATATATATATTTGTTTTCATTATTATTATTATTATTATTATTATTATTACCGGTATTATTATCAGTTAGTCACGGGTGTATCTGCGTCACCGCCTTCTCAACCGATAACGGCGTGACGTCACCCGTGGGGTGGGCGGGGCGACGTAAAGCTTTGCAACATGGCGGCTCTCCGAGGAGAGTCCGGAGGCTGGGGATACTGCCGTTTTTAGACGAGGAGACATGCTCGGACTGGCGTGGTGTAAGATGTGGCGGGGCTAGAGAGAAGAACCACCGCACGCGGCTTTTCAAACGATGCTTGCAGAGGTAAGTCCGCGTCCGCCGAGCAGACGGCCGCGCACTTTGTGTTTGCTGGTGTTGTGTGGTGACAGCTAGCTGGCTGGCTAACTAGCGGCGGGCTAGCGGTGCCCCATAGCCCCCGCAGGTAAACATGCCCGGCGCAGCTTCTCTGTTTTTCAGAAACCGCCTCGGCTGAGTGGCGGCCAGATCAGGATTACACCGCTAATGCGATGAGCCAGGATGTCCGCACTGTCACCGTTGTGCTGGAATTAGCTCGACTGCAGCCGCGGCGATACTATGCGTTTAGATTATGAACAACAAAGAGGCTCAGAAAAGGAGGATTTCTGTATCACAACAAATTCGGGTGAGGTGGGCGTCGGCCGGTTGTCCGGGTGGTTGGAGGCATTCATAGTCAAGTTGTGTGCTTTCCTGTTAACAAGCCTCCTAGTGAAGGGTGGAGCATAAATAATTGGTGAGACAGTTCATTCCCCCAACCCAAATTGATTGAAATGCACCTAATTCACACTGTATTCATTGAGACAGTTCTGAAATTGCTTCAAAATTGAGGAATGAGCAGGATTTTTCAAAATGATTGTGATCGAATAATTACTATCGGGTGATTATGTAATAATTGTGATAGCTCTAGCATCCTCTTGACATTTCTGCAGTTGGCCCTCGAAACTGATTGATTCTCATGCATTTGTTGATCATAGTTGATCAATGGTTTAAAGTTTGGCTGTTGCTCACCAGCTTGACAACTGATGTCATATCACTTTTCCGATGTTGGATGTTGCTTGGTGAGCACTCTTTATGTCAAGCCATTTAGTGTGATGACATGTGACACATTTCAAGGCGTGAGGTTTTTTCTGTGCGCTTAATTTATTAGCTTTAGGGAGACAGGCTGCCGTTTGAGACGTCTTCAGATCAACAAATAGGCTAAACGCCCTCCTCACTTGAGAAGCAGGAGAACTGGCCACAACTCTGCGCCAGCAGGTTAAGTTAGAGCTTTATATAAGGTAATGAAGCTTTGTCCTTCATTATACGACGGTGCAATGACCTCAGTCCAATATTCAGTTTTGGTCATTGTTACTGTAGAAGTCTACTACATCAATGTAAACACTACGCTTGTACGGAACCGCATCCGTTGTGAGAGTGCATTTCAAACGTTTCTGTGTCATTGAACTAAGATATAATGCAAGGACTGAAATATCAGGTTAGAGGATGCCGGTATTACAGCTGTGATGTCTGACCGCCGTTACTCTTATTCATCACCACTGGTCAGCATCACCATCAAAGAGATTTCTGGAAGTAGCGGAGACCCTCTGTACTGATTAGCCGCTGGCCTCTGTCCATTCTACTCACTTCACCTGCATCGCCAAGCATCAAGCTGACTCTCAGTGACAGTGCGTCTGATGATCCGGTCTCTGTGTCTTGTGTCTTAGCTCAGACCTTTCTCCAGGCATCTGCAATTGCAAAGCGGTTTTTAAATTAGCATTTTTAATTTGTTGCTGTGACTGTGAAATGGCCATGTCTGACAATATAACATTGTTTGTGTTGAATGCTGACTAAATACTTATGTGATAAATAATAAATATAATGTTATAAAATCAACCCGGTGAAATGTGTGTACTCTGTGTGTATACCTATAGTTACAGTATACATAGCTGTATCTTGATGTATTACAAAAGGGTGTTCCTCTCAAGGCTAAATCTCATTATAGTGTCTTAATCAAAGCTTGAGGGACATTAAGCCTGCCATGAGGTTCGCATCAGGCCTGTCATCTAGTCTGCCTCACCCTCCCCTTCCCTGCCTCGATGCTAGGAATGTTTTCCTGGGTGGTGGTGACAGCTCTGACTGAAAAGATTTCCATCTTTATTGTCAAATGCACTATTATTTTCCCCTACATTCCCCTTCTCTAATCTGTGAAAGATGACATTTAACCTGTTCTGCAGGTCTAAGCCCTGTCTACTAGTCACTTCTCTCTATTTTAGAGGAGGTTCCCACAAATCATTCAAGTCCTGTCATTGCTCTAGCAAATGAATGGTGGATTGAATGTGTGTTGTTGACAAGCAGGTCAATCCTGCATAGCAGTGTCCCATGCGTCTTTGAGCTTCAGCTTTGCCTGTTGCTCCACCAAATGTTGACTTGGCTTGGTAGTATGGATAATGTCTTGTTAAGGTGGTAGTGAACAGTACAGCTTGGGAAAACAACCTGAGCAGCCAGAATTTTTAGGATCCGCTATGTATATTGCCTCACATAGTTTCTGTTACCATGGATTGCCAGTTACAGTCTATGACAGTGGAAACAGGCCGCCTGCTGTTGACAGGCTAGGCACTGGTATCAAGCTTCCTGAAAACGCCTAACAGACAACACCCAGATTTCAGAATCAATGCTATAATTACATATTGTGAATTTATGCCTTAACATATAGCATATGACAGATTTTTTTTTTTTTACAGGAAAAGCACAAGATACAAAGAGCAAAACAACTATTTAACAAGCTTGTTGGGATGGGTTCTTGTATGTGGTTTTGTTTAATCTAGTTTTGGCTGGCTTTTTTTTGGTTAATGTAAAAAAAAAGCATTGGGATAAATAATCAAATTAAAATGTTAAATTCTTAGTCAGGCTTGGCAGCAGTGAAATATCGAAATTGGATTTAGAACAATGTTGACACTCTAACTAAGACAGGTAGATTGCACCACCCTGTGTAAAGTTTCTTGTCTGATTGCTCTGATGTCTTTCACTCTCTCACGCCTTTTTTTTGTAAACACACCAATGCGATAGGAACTGTGTGAAATGACATCGCTATTGGCACAGTCTTCCATTTGTATTGTGTGCTTTGTTTGAAACTAACAATCAAATTCAGTTAGACAGGGTGGTAGTAGTGCTCAAGTCCAGACTCTAATTTGCATTTTGAAGGACTTGATCTCTTCTTAGACTCCACAATGTATTGACCCGAACTTGGCTCAAGATTTGACAGTGGGCACTCTGAATAATATTTCAAGACCATTTAAGTCCTAAACCGAAACTCAAATTTATGTATTTTTAATACATTTAAGGGTATACATTTTGGCGTTCTAATTTGCTCATTATTTTATTTCTGTCGCTGAAACTGAAAGTGAGATGTTTCTTTGAAAAGAAGCCAAAACTTTTGTGTTTTGTAAATGTAAATATTACAAAATGCAAATGATATATTTCTGGCTTGTTGGTCCATGGAGATCTCCTCCTCCTCCTCTTCACTCACTTTCTCTCCCAGACATTAACCGTGGAGCTTCCACAGGAGAGCTTTAATAGGCTGAGTCAGCTCCTCTGCCATTGCCCTCCCTGCTCTGTTTCCCAGTTAAGCCAGCAAGGCCTGTCCTGAGCTCATAGAAAAAGAAATGTCCACTCCCGAGCACATCTACCCTGACACGTGTGTCTCTGTGTGTGTTTATTTCCCCCGTGTCTGTCTTTGTTTTTTGTGTGTGTGTCAGGTCAACAGTCTAGAAAGTGATAATTCTGTCTCCAGCCATCCCTGATAAGGGGGTTGGGAGTGGTGTGCCTCAGTAAACTTGTTTAAAAAATACTTGAGTCCAAGTCGGCCACCAGTCGCTGTGTGAAGTGCATTTGTAAGGGAGTGTGTTTTTTAGAGAGCGCGGGGAGTTTAGAGTGAATGTACTTACCTACTGCTTGCGTGCGTGCGTGCGTGCGTGCGTGCGTGCGTGCGTGCGTGCGTGCGTGCGTGCGTGCGTGCGTGCGTGCGTGCGTGCGTGCGTGCGTGCGTGCGTGCGTGCGTGCGTGCGTGCGTGCGTGTGTGTGTGTGTGTGTGATTGTGTGTGTGTGTGTGTGTGTGTGTGTGTGTATGTTTTAAGCCAAGGGAGATGAGCTGTTCTTTGAAGTGCCAGTAACCGATTATAAACACATGCACACAACCATAAGGGTTTAGGCATGTGATGTTTAATGGCAGAACATGTATACCGCAGAATAGGTATGGAATGTATATATGGTGTTTTTCACCTCCCTGTTTTGGAACTATAGGTTGACACTACAAATTGTATTGTCATATATCTCTACACCCATGTTTTCCGCATTACAGAATAAATTGCATCTAGTGAGTATGTGTGTGTTGTCATTAGGGTTGAGTGTTTATCACTGGAACAGATGGTCCATGTTTAAAACCCTGAGTAAGCTGCCATGACTCAAGAGTGTCTGTTATCATCCCTTCTAAAGCGCCAGGCTGCTGTGGGCTCATCACTGCACAGGTCACAGAGCCCCAGTGCCAGGCTTCATGCTCGCTGGCTACTCACTAGCACTGGTTGACATCACATCAGACTTGCATTTCCATTTGAAAGGCATTCAAGTACTTTTAACGTGACAGAATGGAACGTACACCATGATGTTGGCTCAACAGTCGTCCAGCTGGCCCAGTCACACTGCAGGAAAATCTCTCTCGACAGTGGATCATGTTTTTTATTAAATGTTTTTGAATAAATGTTACAGCCACATGATTAGAAGTTTTTGGATGTCAACTTGGAACAGTCCAAGGCATGAATCAGTCTCACAACCACAATAAACCCGCTTCTATAAGCTCAAAGTAATTTAAAGGGTTTCAATTAACAATAGAACCGGATTGACTTCAAAGTCAAGATAGGCTTCGGCTCTTTGCTCACTGTGGTTGGTTAGTATGTTGCTCGGGGCATTTAAGTGTAGAGACTACGAGGCCTTATGATGCCCACTGTTAGCGTCACATTTGTTTTTTAATCCCTTTTTCTCGGTTGCATTCTCAAGCGGTTTTACAAGCCCACATTCAAAGGGCAGTTTGATGGAAATCCTTAAACCCTAAAGGGGTGTGTGTGTGTGGGTGGCGGGGGGGGGTGCGCAGTCACCTGAGAGAGCACATGAACCATTGATAACAAATTTGATGGCTGTAAATAGCTGACGATAGTCTGTGAATATTGTAAACATTGTGGAGCGGAGAGATGCTCTCTGTGATTTGGACCAGTGTAGGCGAAAGATAAACACATTGTTCATGCTATCACAGGTCAAGCCAGTGCAAGTGACGATAGGTTGGACAAAAGTATAAATCCCTTTGTTGTCTAAATGGTGAGAATTTGGTGCCTGATCACCAAGCTTAGAGTTTATGGCGCAACATGTCTACTCAACAGTGTGTTATACACTTTATACAAGACAGGCAAATGAATAGGTGTGTCAGCAGCTTATTGTTTGAACTTGAACTTAAACACTAGTTTTAAGCTTTAGACCCTAGTTCAAACCTCGTCTGCTACTGCGGCCGCTTCCAGAACTCTTGCCACAACCATCAGCCCAAATCTATCATTCAATCTATTGTCTGCACCGGAGATAGCTCTGGAAAGAGGCCCAGCGAGTTAGGTCACATTCTAGTGTCCTAGCTGTATCTGCTGTGCTTTACATGTTCAAAGTTATTTACTGCTCCTCATAATAGGTTACCAGTCCAAGGAGGGTTTGTGTTTCTCATTGGAGCACAGGTAAAAGGTGTCAGGTGCCCATAGAATGGGTTTACACACTAGGGAAGCCTGATGTTATAAAACAGTAGTGACTTGCATGTTCTTGCTTGCTATTATGAATATTTCAAATATTTATAAAAATAAGTTTATTGATTAATTTATCATAACAATCGTTTTATTCACTGTGCATAAAGCCTTGTGTGAAAATTTCCCTCAGTTAGCAAATTTGATACATGTTGGTATCAAACATCACAGACGACATCACTGCAAAACCACTGGTGTTGTATGCCTCTTCAATTCCTGATAAACAGTGGGAAATTCCTTGACAATTGTTTCCACCACGTCATCTCAGACAATAGCCCTCCTTGTGAATGGTGCCCATGCTATACGTTGTAAGCTCGCTGAATCCGACACAGTTGGCAGGCGGTGTAAAGTGTGTCATTGAGCTGCCGTAGCTTGCTGTGGCAGAGAAAACAATGTCTTAGTGTCCCGATGAAGCTCTGTCTGCCTCTATCTATATCTATCTGCCCAGCGTGTTATTTAAGGAACTAGCATAAATCCAGGGCGGCCTAGATCCTTGCCACTGATGATCAGACACCGAACACCTCACCTGTCAGCACCATTATCAGATAGCTCCACGCTCAGTGTCTGTGTGTGTGTGTGTGTGTGTGTCAAATGGACTCTTTTTTTCTTTCTTTTTGTACCGTTATAACTTGGTGTATACAATCCACTAAGCTTAGCATGGCCTAGTTGAACCACTTCACCTATACCTGCTGGAGTAAGTTCTTCTGTTTGATGCACAAGCACCCTCACTGTGGCAGGCTCATCCGTCACAGAGAATACGCACACACCACACGCACAGGAATTACTGCTTACCCAGCCTTGCATGGCATGCACTTCTTAAAAAAAGCCCATCAAATCAAAGTACATAGCTCACAGGGTAAAGGATGCAGGGGTGTAAATTGGGTGAACTGCCCTTCAACCAGGGTCTTTGTTCAGGGTTGCCTGTCATCTGCATCTTTATGCATGTGGCACTGTCCTTAGACAAGGCATTAAATCGACTTGGCTCTGCGGGGATGGGGGTAGGGGGTTCTGTAGCTAGCATGTTGCTCTGATCCCTATATACATGAAGTAACTTGAGGGTACTAATCAACAGTATAACATTGCATTATTATTATTATTATTATTATTTTAAAAGACGGTGCATTTGATATGAGCTTACATTAGAGTGCCCTGTCCCGGATGTCACTCCAATTTAGAAGCTCTCAACTGTCTTCAGCTGACCTCAGAGGGTATTTACCCTGCATGTCTCTCTCTGCCAATGGCGCTTATGCTGTGACATGGCTGGCGCTGGCCTTCTAGAACGTCCATGCCTTCCCTTTGCCACATGAGCGTTTGAGAGGCTAATTGTAAATGTGAACTTGGCGTGACCCTTTGAGAAATAAAGCAGGTGAGAATTAGCCATAAAGTTTGCATTATCTAGTTGGTCAAAATTATAGCCTGAGCCGCTATTTAATAATACTAGAGCACGGCTTCCTGCTCGGACAATGACAGGAAACTGAGGATTTGAGACATGCACAGGAGCAGATGCGTTTGTGCGGGTGCATGCCTGCACAAATGTGCGCATTTCCCTTACTCGTTGTCACACTGTCAATATGAAAAATACCCAGTGGTTGTTTAGAACAAATCCTTCCCTGTGGAGACATCCAAAGATTATTATTCTCTCCATCTCTCTTCCAAATGGACAGCCGCCACACAGTAGAAAAGTGCTTTCACTTCACCTGGTCATTGCAGGACATTGTTTTAAGCTATTTTAATATCATATCATTGAGGCTGTTGCTCCTGCCAAGTAGCAAGATCAGAATCATTTGATAGAACTTTAATCAGCCTTGGAGAAATATTAAGTCTTATATTAAGAATTCTGCAAAATAGTATCACTTCAAATTTAGACTGTGATTCACAACTTGTGTTTGTCTTCTGTCGTCATTGATTTTGTTGTGTATGTGTGTTCCAGGCCAGTCTGTCCATTTGGGGATGGGGGAGTCTTGGAGTCGTGTTGTTCCTGGTCACCTTCGGACCCTTCGCCATATTCTACCTGGCCTTCTATATCTTCTGTTTCATTGGAGGGTGAGCAGAACGATAAGATATTTTACACAGAGTTGGACGGTAATATCAGATAATTTATTTTCTCAGATGACATCAAACAAACTATCCAGATACATTGCAATGTGCCCACGTTAAAATTGGCCTCCATTTTGAGTCCTATTCCCACCATTTAATAGTTTAACTTTTCAATATTTGCTATCGTAAAGTTGCCAGCAGCAAGCTAAGACCTTTTAGAATACAAATTTTTGTAAATTTTCTTTGCCATTTTGTGATCTATTCTACTTTGCAGGGGCTTTGTGGTCATTCTGCTTTATGGGAAGATCAACTCAGAGAAACACCTGGAGAAGTGCGAACAGTCCTACCTGCCCCCCACACAAACTGGGATACTGAAGGTGCATGCACACATGCACGAGCACGAGCACATGCATGCACGCAAACACACACGGATACAGAGATGTGCCCAAGAATTAATGGATAAACCTCTCTTAGACAAACAATTATATTTATAAGGTCTCCGGTCTTGATGCAGTTAGCATGCAGATTATCAAAGCTGTTATTGATGTAAGTAGCCTCTAAGCCCCTCGGACCCTTTGTGACGATCACACTTTCTCTCCCTATCTTTCAGACGTTGGATGAGATGAAGCTGGAGCTAAAGCCGATAAAGATTGACAGGAGACTGACGGGATCCAGCTTCATAGATGAACCACTACAGCAGGTGTGTGTGTGTGTCTGTGTGTGTGTGTGTGTGTGTGTGTGTGCGTGTGCGTGCGTGCGCTGCATTGAGAGCTCAAACAGCCATGAACTGCACTTTGTAACGTAACGTTGTAGAAACAAAGCAATGTACAATTAGAGGCGATGAGAGCCATAAAACTGTCCTGAATCCTTAAACGACCTGTCCGCCACTCCCGCAGGAAGTGTGTTGTGTCTGTGTAGTTCACTTTTCACGGATCTTGTGTCACTGGAACAGTTTACACAGGAAAGCCCTGCGCTCGTCTCAGAGAAAGCTGAACTGAAAGTCAACTTCATAGTGAAGCTCACTGCGTTGCGTCAAGACTCGCCTCGTCGTGTGCATTACGCAAGAGGCAAACATTAGCACCTGGGTCACATTTAAGCCATACCTTGAAGTGGCCTATCAGGCTTGGGGCCGGTGATATTTCACCAACCTGCACTGAAAGGTTACAACTGAACCGTAGGGAAAATGGTGTGAAGGTGCGGCCTTGGGCGAGGGCGAGGGAGAGAATGCCAGGCGAGTTGTGTTGCAGATGCAGCATTTTGCGTTGGTCAGATGACACTTAACATCTCCCTGCCCCGTGTGACCGGGTTCCTTCCACTCCCCAGAATGCACAGTGCAGCCTTTTCAGCAGCAGGCCTGCCATGTGCTGCTGCTACCCCACATGACCCCGCTGTCTCCCGTGTCCAGCGTGGACAGAATGATTTCTGGAACGCTCTCCCTCTTAACTCGGCAATGTCCAAATGTTTTTTTTTTTCATTGTTATGCTTTTACTCTAAGCTCGTGTACGTTAGATAATATACAGTATGTGCTGTATTTTATTAATGCATTAATCAATGTGCTTTCCCTACATGTCGTGCCACACAAATCCTATCCCTCTCCCTTATCTGCTTATGTACCGCTCCCCTGCCGTGCGTGTGTGTGTGTGTGTGTGTGTGTGTGTGTGTGTGTGTGTGTGTGTGTGTGTGTGTGCGTGTGCGTGTGCGTGGGCATGTGTGCGTGCGCAGGTGATCCAGTTTGCTCTGAGGGACTACATCCAGTATTGGTACTACACTCTGAGTGAGGATGAGTCCTTCCTGCTGGAGATCAGACAGACTCTGCAGAATGCTCTGGTGCAGTTCTCCACACGGTACAAGACACACACACAATTTACAACTTTTCTGTACAAAACTATCGGTATCGGTGGATAACTTGTATTGATCTAATCTATTTCAACAGCAGGAAGTTAGTTTTTTTTAAGTAATGCATTTTATTTTTTATTTTTTTTACTTCATAGACAATGCCTCTACCCGATTGTCATAAAATTGCATATAAGTAATTATTGTTTCTCAAATTTTTTATGTCTAAATATCTTATCAAACCACCATTAGTCATCCCCAAAATTATGGAATATCACAGTTGAGGAAAAAAAATTGATTTGGTCTGTATCCTCCAGCTGTACTGTTCATTAACATTTTTAGGAAAGTTTTAGGGATCAGGGAACGCCATATTTAAGCCTGAAATTGGACTGATATTCGCTTTGTTATATTATAGTCCTAGCTTTACTTAAGGATGTGTCAATACCTAAACGGATGTTTCAACCATGTTTTTTTTTTTGTTTCTTTTTGCAAATTTTCTGTAAAATCTAGGTCCAAAGAGGTGGACTGGCAGCCTTACTTCACGACTCGCCTGGTGGACGACTTTGCCACTCATCTGCGTGTGTTTAGGAAAGCTCAAGACCGCCTTGGCGACAGGGAGGACAAGCAGAGTATGGACACACACACACAAACACACACACCAGGACCAGATTATTTTGGATAATGCTGTTTTTTTCCCCAAATGACTGTTATTGTCTTTATTTGCTGCGTCACATTATCGTCGTTATTCATTGCTGAGCTGCATGAACGGCTAATCAGAAGCAGTGTTTGAAATCAGGATTTTGATTACGTTGCCGAATGCTGGCGGAAATCCCTTTTAACTTTAATGCCGGTGATGATAAAGATGCTGAATATTCCTATTGCCGACATTGGGGGCGACTAACTGGTTTGTAATTACTGTCACTGGTTTCGTGCAGGGGACATGACGGAGGAGCTGGTGGACTCGTTCTTCGAAGCCGAGGTGGAGCTGGAGAGGAAGATTTGTCGAGATGTGGTGTGCACCTCGCACAAAGAGGAGGAGGGTAAGCACATCCTTTCTCTCCGTCACTGTCACTAGGGTTGGACTGATCCCACCTTTCCACTCCTGATACCAATCTTTAACTTTAACTATCTGCTGATATTGAACGGATATTTACTTTTGCTGAATGGTGTGAACAAAGGCTAAGAACTAAGTTTGGGGTCTTTAGAACATAATGGGGTACACTGCAATTGACATTTCCCCATGGGGACAAGAAAGTCACTTATTTTCTTTAATTACATAATTAATAACATGGAAAACAATTCCGGTCGCTCTGATATCAGAAATGCTTGATATGGCTCTTGCAAGTGGGGAGAATCGACCTTATTTCAGGCTGGTATCTGCCAGGTATCCAATATTTTTCCTCCCTCTCTGTCACTTTCCATTGTTATCCTTTCTATGGCTATACCCGACTCAGAATTGTGTCAGTCAAATCGGATTTGGCTGTTAAATGCGAATATTTGACTAATCGGCGGGTGGGGGGCTGGCACGGCTCTTCCTATAGGCGAGACCGTGTGTAATGGGGACACTTTCTCTCTGACTCTCTCCCCGACCACCCCCTCTTTATGTGTTATGCACAGAAAGTAATACTGACCGAGAAAGTAAAGCATGTTTGTTTGTGTCAGGTTTCCTTCGTGACCTGTGTGAGGTGCTGCTGTATCTGTTACTACCTCCTGGAGACTTCCACAACAAGAACATGAGATACTTCCTTCGGGTGAGTGACTCCCTATCCAACCAGTGCTTACCTCTTTTTTTTTTTTTTTTTTTTTTTTTTTTTTAATTCTTCAGCTTCCACAAGGATAAGTTTCCATCCAAAATGAATGTTAATTTTAAACCTGTGTTAGAAATGTTGAATCAGGTGCTTTTCCATCAGGCAATGTAAAAGACTACCTGAAATTGTATGTTCCTTTTTTATATTTATGTTTTTTATATTTAATAGCTCTCCTGCATTAGATATAGTAGGCATGTGTTATTACCAGTGTTGGGGGCACGGTGTTACTGTAATCATTTCAAATTTGCCTTTAACGAGCAATGTAACATGTTACTGTTCCTAAATTCAATAATCACATTAGAGTTACCAATCAAACAATGATGTTGTTACTTGCGTTAGCCTACATCGGTGCTATATCTTACTAATAAAGGAAGGAATCTGTCTGTCAGTGTCTGTCTCTGTATGTTTTGTGGCGGACTGTAAAGTAGGGATGCAACGGTACACCGTATGTTATCAAACCGCTCAGTGTGCCCCGTACGGTTCAATACCCACACGTGAACTGTGGTATTACGGTACCACGGTAGAACACGCACTGGTTCGACTCAGAGGTTTCATTTCAATAAGTTATTTTACGACTATTATTTATGTGTGAAAAATACTGTTTATACCTGTTCTACACAAAAATAACTAACTATAGTTCTTGTTTTATTCAATTGTTTTATTGCAAAACGTTTTGCATAATATTATTTATATATATATATATATATATATAAGTAACGGAAATTAATATTTGAATTCTACACTATCCTGGACACCCCCCACCTCCAATCAGATGAATTTATGCAAATTATAACAACCCACCAATGAACTTGAACTCACACAGAGCATTACACTAGTTATTTGTGGCACACTACTATCAAAAAAAATTACGCCTTTTAACTTTTACATTTTTGTTTTTAGTTTTTCTTAAATATGAAGATACCAAAACCGCAGTGTCACCATGGCCCCAAAACCATGATACATACCAAACCGTGAGCCCACTCTACCGTTGCATCCCTACTGTGAAGTTAGACAAAGATTGCTTAAACAGTCTCTTTAATGGCTAACCAGTATCAGTATGAAAACGCTCAGGTCATCAAACCTTACTTAATTCACCAAAACAATTAAGTAATGAGTACTGTGTAATACTTCTTTTTGAGTAACGACCCCAACACTGATTATTACACTATTATAGGTTTATTATTTGATAGTGGCATAATGGCTTTATATTATATGTATGACTTATTATTTCCGAAAACGTTGTGATTGTGACAGCCCTCCCTTGGGTTAGGTTGTAGGCTGTACGACTATTTAAGCTTGCCTAATTCTTATCTACACTGTTGTTAGGACTGAGACTATAACCGCGATACCGCTGTTATGTCATGTCACCGTGGTGACACCATTTTTTTGCTTGTGAAAGTTACAGGAGGATATGAAATATTAACACAATAATCATTGTGTAGTTACAATCATTGATTGTATTCCATGCTAAGTTCAAGGACTTCTGGAGAAACTTTTTAGTTGCTCAGCTTGTCATTTGAGCTTTGCGCACCACGCGCAAGGGAGGGCCCATTAAACATATGGGGGATTTATTTTGTGTGTGTGCCATTATTATAAATTATTTGTAAGGCTGTACCCGACTCAAAATTTTGTCAGTCAAATCGGATTCGGCTGTTCAATGTGAGGATGACTAGGACATGGCTGTCTGCGATCGGGACGCACGTAGAGCCATGTACGCGTCCGTGTCTGGGTGCGGACGATTCACACATAAAATATATTCATAATTCCTCTTATTTATAATTCCTCATTGAAATGTTATCCCTGTGCTTTTTTGTAAGCTTCTATCTGTTTTATCCTATTATTGTAATGCACACTGGCGACCAGTAAACCGCAGCGTTATACATCGCTTATCACCGCGGTAAGAAAAACGTCATACCCTCACAGCCTTAGCTGTTGTAAGGATTATCTTTGTAATGTTCTTTGCGCTCTTTGCAGGAGGTATTGGCGCGAGGCGTGCTGCTTCCTCTGATCAATCAGCTGAGTGACCCCGACTACATCAATCAATTCGTCATCTGGATGGTGAGGCCTGACACTCACACCCATCCCTAGAATCTGATAGAATACTTGAAAACTTGAATCTTGAATGAACGAACTAAATGTGTGTGTGTGTGTGTGTGTGTGTGTGTGTGTGTGTGTGTGTGTGTGTGTGTGTGTGTGTGTGTGTGTGTGTGTGTGTGTGCACGTGTGTGCACGTGTGTGTGTGTGTGTGTGTGTGTGTGTAGATCCGTGACTCCAGCTGTAACTACGAGGCCTTCATGAACATCCTGAAGCTGACAGACAAGCCCGCTGAACTGGAGGCTGTCAAGGACAAAGTTATGGAGGAGCTGCAGTACCTCCGCTCTCTTGACACAGCTGGAGACGGTGGGAACACACACACACACACACACACACACACACACACACACACACACACACACAGGTATACATATAGAAAAGCCTCATACAGTATGTATATTGCAAAATACTGCCTTGTTCTCTTGTCTGAAAGTTGCCCTCCCTCTTCCCTCCACACTTCCTGTACCTCAGACATCAACGTGATCAAGAATCAGATCAACAGTCTCCTGTTTGTAAAGAAGGTCTGTGAGACCAGGATCCAGAGGTTACAGTCGGGCAAGGTGAGAACACACTACCTCAAAAAATGTATTTTGCAATATAGATAGATGGTTACTTTATTCATCCCCGAAAGGAAATGCAATGTCCCAGGAGCTCACATAAAATAAATTATAGGCAGTAATACTTACAAACTATATAATAAAAATATAGATAATATATAGATATATATAATAATATAATATAATATATAGAAAATATAACAATTAAAAATGTCAATATCTGGGGGGAAAGTGAAATCTAAAAATATAGCCGCAAGCAGCAATTCAAGGGTCAAACCTTTTTGTGCTCAACAGAAGGAAGCAGCTTAATCTCCCAAAATTAAAGCAGCGAGCAGCCACGAGAGGGTTTCGAGCTTCACAAAGCCGAGTAAAGTCAATTCAGATAGTTTCTGAATAGTTTCTCTGTTTAAAGAAGGAGTGAGACCAATCACACACTTGTTGTATCATTACAATGTATGCACCGTTTCAATAACTGCTCACTAGTAGATTTGAACAGAATTTGGTGTGTGCGTTCAGGACATAGTGCGGGATGCCTCCTCTCAATTTAATCAGGATCGCTCTACGACAGCTTGAGTGATGTAGCCTATTTCCATGTCTCTCTGAATCCCACAATGATGTAAGCCAAATCTGGTGTTGATACAGTCAAAATACAAAAAAAAGCACATTGAGCTGGACTTGTGTGTCAAATTTCAAGTCAACCAGAGTCACGGTGTGAGGGGCGTGGCCTTTCTAAAATTATATTATAATTACAACGCCACCATCTTGCCAATTCTTGTTCTCAATTCATGTTTCTTGGGAAGCATTTGCACATCATTTCCAGTTTTTGGGCCAAGTTTCATGTTTCTAGCTCGTTCCAGCTCACGGCAATTTGCGACACAGCATAAGACAACGAAGAAGAATAATGATAAAGCGACAAGAAAGCAATAGGTTTCAACCCCTTCAGGTTTGAAGTTGTTTTTTCTAGTCTTTATGCGTGTCTTCCCGATTATAATATTCTTATTTCGGAACACTTCTTTAAGACATGAACTGTTTAACTGTTTAAAAAAAAAATTGTCTTGGGCTGTTAAAAATCAACATTGTGTTTTGATGCGTTTTGTCCCGTGACTTCGAAAACTTTTTTCTTAATTTGAGTGGAAAAGCTCAGTCAAATGTCATCTTACCTGTACATCTGTCAGAGAGCTGCTCTTAATTGTTTTTGTAACATGTGTCTCTGCAGGAAGTGGACGCCTTGAAACTGGCAGCCAACTTTGGCAAGCTGTGCATCATCCCTCTAGACACCATCCTAGTGCACAACATAGCTCTGCAGTTCTTTATGGGTATGTCTTCTATCAACTACTGCACTATGACCCCAAGGACTCCTTGTTTCTTAATCCACAGCATGTTTGTTTTTTTTATAACCCTCAGTCGCTCCGAGAAGCTGCACAAACTGTTGCTAGCTGGCCTTTTATCACGCTGAGAGATTGGGAAAGGTCATTCCACTTTACAGATGTGATTAGAGTAGTGTGGATGTAAACAAAACACTTAGAGACTAGGAACCAAGGTCTTTCTAGCTCTGTAGCCTGAAGCTGGTACGTTAGATCTACATTTCACCCATTGGACTGACAACGCTGACAGATATATGCTTTAAAGCTTACATAAAGACTGCAATGGTCACTTCAGTTAAAAAGGGAAAAATATCCCTTTAAATTTAATTGTGACAGACGGTGATATGGAAAGAAGTACAGTGAGAACTATTGAGAGAAATTACTTTGAGAGTTGTTTCAGTGAGGAGAATAAAAAGGGAAAGTGTGTAGAAGCTTCTTTTAAATCCTCCTTTATGGATTAACCATGATTCAAGTCACTGACTCTTGCTTTTTACAAAAGGGAATAATATGCTCAATGTAGTTTTCAGCATGGAGATATCCTTTCTTTGTTGGGTTGTGATCATGGCCTCACTGCTCTCATGCTCAATCCCCCCTGAATTAAGATAGGTTAATACAAAGGTGCTATTATGCGTGCATCCCTCCAGACTTCATGCAGGTTGCGGGGGCCCAGGCGGAGCTGTTCTTCTGGCTGACGGTAGAGGGCTACAGGGTGACAGCCCAGCAGCAGCTGGAGGTTATGCAGGGCTGGCAGAAGGACAGCAAGAAGCAGCCCAGCGCCACCAAGGGCCTGCTGAAGGCCGCCGCACTGGGCGTCTACGAGCAGTACCTCTCAGACAAGGTGCCTCCATCACTTCATCGAACCCTTATTTTAGCCAGGAGGATGCATCGAGCTATCGATAGGGGATCTCTTTTTTCAAGGGAAAGTGTGACTCGTTCCATCTCATCAATAGTATCAGGTCCTTGAGGACCTTGAAGTGCTTGAATGTCATCCTCTGAAATTTAAGTACTGGAATACTTTGAAAATAGCCCCTTTTGTTCTGAAGTGCTTGAAGTCCTTGAAAAAAACATAATTGAAATCATGTGTTATTCCCCCTGGTTTTGTTATTCAAATCGTAACATAATACACTTTTTCAGAATCGATGGACATTAATACAGTGGGGCAAAAAAGTATTTAGTCAGCCACCAATTGTGCAAGTTCTCCCACTTAAAAAGATGAGAGAGGCCTGTTATTTTTATCATAGGTTCACTTAGACTATGAGAGACAGAATGGGGGGAAAGAATCCAGGAAATCCCATTGTAGGATTTTTAATGAATTAATTGGTAAATTCCTCGGTAAAATAGGTATTTGGTCACCTACAAACAAGCAAGATTTCTGGCTTTCACAGACCTGTAACTTTTTCTTTAAGAGGCTCCTCTGTCCTCCACTCCTTACCTGTATTAATGGCACCTGCTTGAACTCGTTATCAGTATAAAAGACACCTGTCCACAACCTCAAACAGTCACACTCCAAACTCCACTATGGCCAAGACCAAAGAGCTGTCAAAGGACACCAGAAACAAAATTGTAGACCTGCACCAGGCTGGGAAGACTGAATCTGCAATAGGTAAGCAGCTTGTTGTGAAGAAATCAACTGTGGGAGCAATTATTCGAAAACGGAAGACATACAAGACCACTGATAATCTCCCTCTATCTGGGGCTCCACGCAAGATCTCACCCCGTGGGTTCAAAATGATCACAAGAACGGTGAGCAAACATCCCAGAACCACACGGGGGGACCTAGTGAATGACCTGCAGAGAGCTGGGACCAAAGTAACAAAGGCTACCATCAGTAACACACTACGCCGCCAGGGACTCAAATCCTGCAGTGCCAGACGTGTCCTCCTGCTTAAGTTGTTGCCCAGCGACAGCCCCAAAACATCACTGCTCTAGAGGAGATCTGCATGGAGGAATGGGCCAACGTTTGACCTCTGTCATTGCAAACAAAGGCTATATAACAAAGTATTGAGATCAACTTTTGTTATTGACCAAATACTTATTTTACACCATATTTTTTCCAAATAAATTCTTTAAAAATCAGACAGTGTGATTTTCTGGATTTTTTTTTCTCATTTTGTCTCTCATAGTTGAGGTATAGCTATGATGAAAATAACAGGCCTCTCTAATCTTTTTAAGTGGGAGAACTTGCACAATTGGTGGCTGACTAAATACTTTTTTGCCCCACTGTATATACTGCATATACAGTATATATTAATGAAAGTAAGATTATATAAATTATAATTAATAATAAAGATCACATTGAAAATTGACTATTTGTTTTGCCTTGAATAAATAAATAATTCTGTCTACTTTTCTTGTACTTAAAAAAGAAAAGTACTTGAAAGTCCTTGAATCTCATTTTGTCATGCCAGAATGAACGCTGTAGTACAGTATGTATGAAAAACAACATAAGTTAATGACTGCAGATGGTTATATGAAGAGTTCTGTGTACGTTTGTTTTAAACTTGATTGATACATTTGTTTGGAAGGTTGATTCTATTTTCATTGTAAAGTCACGCAAATTTTTATTTCTAGATTAGTGACACAAAAAGCCGTCCACCTTTCATTCAACTACTATTCACTGTGTCTCGTCGCTGCAGGCCTCTCCCAGGGTGCAGGTGGATGAGGTGTCCGTGCTGACGCTTGGGGAGAAGCTGCAGAATGAGGATCCCACGGCAGACATATTTGATGAAATCCAGAGGAAGGTGTGACACCATACCAGTGCAGCGCCATGTCGCTGTCCCTTTGTTTGATCTTTTTAACTTGAATACTTCAGAGAGATTTTAGTCACAGTGATTTTCCTTTTGTCTTTGGCGTCCACTTTCTTTTGGTTCTCACACACTGTGTGTGTGTGTGTGTGTGTGTGTGTGTGTGTGTCTGTGTGTCTGTGTGTGTGTGTATGTGTGTGCGCGCCTCTCATCCAGGTCTATGACATGATGCTACGTGACGAACGCTACTACCCCTCGTTCAAACAGAGTCCTCTGTACGTGCGCATGCTCGCTGAGCTCGACATGCTGAAGGAGCCGAGCTACAGAGGGTCGGATGATGGCGATGGAGGTGTGTGTGTGTGTGTGTGTGTGTGTGTGTGTGTGTGGGTGTGGGTGTGTCTGGGGTAATATTTATATTCGTATCTGTTAGAGGGATGGAATACTTCGTATAGCCAAGCCAATACAAACAAACAAACATTCTTAATGTGTTTTCTAGTCTTTATGCGTGTCTTTCCGATAATAATACTCTTATTTCGGAACACCTCTTGTGGGAGAAAGTGTAGCCCCCATCCAATAAAATAGCTGGACAATTTATATATATACATACCCACTGTATATATATATATATATATACACTGTATATCGTCTTTCCAACTAAACTCTGTTTTTCTCACAGAATCCTTCAACGGCTCTCCGACAGGGAGCATAAACCTGGTAAGTTTCTGCTCAAAGTCGGGCGAGGCTACAGATGTTCTTATTCCTAATTATCTGGGAGTAGTGAAAATGAGTTTCTTCTCATTTTGTTTTTTTTTACTCTGATTCCTGGTTTTAATCATGTGTCAGTAAGATGGATGACTGTTTGTATCTTTTGGTTTTAGTCCTTAGACGACCTGTCCAACGCCTGCCACGACGAATCTATGCAGTTACACGCCTCCATCTCAGACACAGGTACATGAATGCACAAGCACACTTCACCCCCTTTAATACTGTCATGCTTAAGACACCAAGAGGTTGTTTTTTTTTTAACAATCCGGTATGATATTTGGCATCGTTCCCAGACAAGTGGTTATTCACCCAGAAACATCAGTGTTTTGATTCGATTTTAAGCAATCGTTTAGGCTGCCTCCATCATCTTGCCATGCTTATAAGCTGTTGTGTTACAGTTCAGTTAAGCTTTGTTTAAGTCACAGAGGGAATTTGGTTTGCAGCAGGAAAAAATAAAAAGACATGACAAACAAATAAACCAAGACAAACCCTTATACACACGCTCAACAATAGTTGTTAAGTAATCTGATGATTGAAGTCTGGGGGGAAATCTGAAGTCTTCGGCAGAACCTGATTATCAAATATCTCATACAGACACGTCTGCTTAATCCCTATTATCATGCTAATTCGGTTGATAACAGGCTTTAGGGAATTTCTTTGTTTGATGCTCGAGTCAAGTTTGATGCAAAAGTCTCAGGCTTGGCCAAAATGAGTAAAATTAAAAGAACTGAGGTGCTCCTTTCAAAATGTTTCTTGGCGTAAGGTTTTGATGTTTTTATTAAGGCTGGTTATGATTGGCCCAGCATTGTGTGTGTGTGTGTGTGTGTGTGTGTGTGTGTGTGTGTGTGTGTGTGTGTGTGTGTGTGTGTGTGTGTGTGTGTGTGTGTGCGTGTGCGTGCGTCAGAGTTTCCGTTAGAAAAAATTGGTGCCAGTCAATGTGTTCTGGAAGATTTCAATGTCCCGGACAAATGGGAAATATTCCGGTCAAATATTATCTGTGTTTACTGAGTTTAAAAACAATTGATAGGCAGGCTATATAAAGAATGACATCATCACGGCATGCAGATATATAATATTTTTTATTGAATATTCAAAATAAAACAAGTTCTGTCAGTTAAGGCCATTTTAAAATTAAATAACTAAATATTACAAATATTAATACTTGAGATCAAATAATTTTCATTCGTGAACAATAAGTAACAAATGCAGCCATTTGAATTAAGATTTCACAAAAATAAAATTTTGATCAAATCAAAAACAAAATAAATATGACAAGTAGGTCTAAATAAATAATAAAGTTTGTGATGAATGAATGAATATGTACCTTCTGCTTTGGGTCGGAACTTATATATCCAAAAAAAGAATCATCTTTCTGCTTCTCTTCTGGACGCTGTGCTCTGCATCTGCTCCGTGTGTGTTCACAAGCGTAACCTGACCACGAGAGGGGGCGGGGCTTAGTTCTATATCGACATACGGGATTGGTCAGCGGTGAAACTTTCAGATCAGCTTTAGATCGTCCAAACTGATTGGCTTCCCGTTGCAACTTGCAGAGCGCGGAAATGAACAGATCTGCGGACTTATTTTTAATCAAAATGATTCACACAGCACTAATTCAAATTGCGCTTGGAAGGAATTCTTTTCACACTGACATTATGACCAAAGAGATTTAAATATGTCAGACTTCAAGAGATTTTCCCAGTCAAAAACCAGCAATTACTGGATAAAGGAAACGCGCGCGCGCGTGTGTGTGTGTGTGTGTGTGTGTGTGTGCGTGTGCGTGTGCGTGTGCGTGCGTGCGTGCGTGCGTGCGTGCGTGCGTGCGTGCGTGCGTGCGTGCGCGTGTGTGTGTGTGAGGCATCGTCCTCTCCCCCCTTCGCCCCGCCCCTCTCTTCTTTGTTTTGATTTCCTCCATTAACCTTTTCCTCCCCTGTCATCTGCTTGTGTCTGTTCTGACGCATGCCACTTTTCTACCATGCTTTGTTTGTTCATCATTCCATCACCCTTACCATTTTTCTGTTCTTCCCTTTCCCCCGCCCCGTTTTCCTCCTTTCCTCCGCTTGCTCCTTCTCCTGTCGGTGTAAACTTTCCTCACCTGGGCCCTTATTCAAATCATTCCTCTCCTGCCTCCTCTACTTTTGCTCCTATGGTTTTTTTTTAAATTTCCCCCACCTTCCGCATCCCCTCCATTCCACGTTCCATTTAAAACCATCTCATCCCACCCCCGGCCTGTACGGTGGTGGTGTCGCCCTGTGGCGGGTGGGGGGTGCGGGGTAGCTGACGCTTGTCTCCCGGGCTTCTGGGGTGCTGCAGGGGTGTGTAATGACCACGGGAAGACCTATGCGCTGTACGCCATCACCGTGTCCCGACGCAACGGAGATGGCAGCGAGGACTGCTGGAAGACCTACCGCCGCTACTCGGACTTCCACGACTTCCACATGAGGATCACCGAGCAGGTGTGTGTGTGTGAGAGACAGAGAAGAAGTTACAATATTGTCCGATTTGTGATACCAAGTTTTTTTTAAACTTTGTTAATTATAATAACAGGGTTCTTACCAGGTCCTTGAGGTGCATGAAGTGGTTGCATTTTGTCCTCAGAAATTGAAATGCTGGAATACCTGACAAAATAGCTCCTTTTAAGCTGAAGTCCTTGAAACGTTGTTGAAAAAATTCAATCATAGAAAACACGTGATTATCTCCCTGGTTTTGTAATTCAAATAGAAATTTGCATCACGTAATAAAAACTTTCTGGAATCGCATTTTACCACATAGATTATGCCAGGGAAATGTAAATTGAACTTATAATAGTAGATGACAGTAGATGGTATAGATTTGTCTATATATAGGTTACATACACAGTGTGTAACGTGCAATATGTATGTGACAAATAAATATTGTGTGTATATACAGTATGTATATATATATATAAACATAGACAATGAGACTACGATTATATTTTAATTAATAAAGATCCCATTGAAAATGTATATGTTTGTGTCCTTGAAAATGAAAAAAATAGTGCTTGAAAGTCCATGAATTCGATTTTCAAATTTGAGACTGAACCCTGTGATAAGACATTACATAACAAACTAGCATTTTGGTGGGATATAAGCCTATATTTTACATTGCTATACAGTCCAGCATGATCACTTAGATTCTGTACCATGGAATTTCGAATTGATAAGCATTTGTGAAATACGTCAATATTGGGTGCATTTCCTTAGAATTATGGTGACATTAAATTCCTTCAATTCCATTTTGTCGGCTAGTTTGAGAACCTGACGTCCATCCTCAGACTGCCGGGTAAAAAGACCTTCAACAACATGGACAGAGACTTCCTGGAGAAAAGGAAAAAAGACCTCAACGCCTACCTCCAGGTAGGGATGTGACCATTTGCATCTCACATTGCCTTAACTTTACAGAGTGTGTGTAACTAACAATTCCTTGTGTGGGCATGTTGCAGTTGCTGCTGAACCCAGAGATGGTGAAGGCCTGTCCTACTCTGGTCCCTTACGTCTATGACTTCTTAGAGAACAAGGCCTACAGCAAAGGCAAAGGAGACTTTGCACGCAAGGTGAGTCGACTAATCCAAAAACATTTTTAAGATTTTGTTTTTTAATATTTTTAATCTTTTGAGTACAAAAATCGGATATTGTTATTGAGTTATATTCCTGTGTAAATGTTCCTATTATTAAGGGTCTAGCCTGCAGGCTCAGCTCGGCTCTTCCTATAGGTGAGATAGGTGGCCGCCTAGGGCGGCATCCTAAGGGGAGGGAGTGATTGGGGCGCCAAAACAGTGTGTTTTTATTTTAGATGTAGGCTATTTTATTTTACATCTGCTTATGGAACAAAACAAGTGCGTATGGAAGGGTATGGAACAAAACCGTGTGTAATGGGGACACTCTCCCCGATCACCCTCTCTCCATGCGTTATGCTCAGAAAATAATCAGAACAAGTTTACGAGCCTTGCCCCGTCCCTCCCTGCCCCTCCCCACACTGTTTTTAGTTGTTTTATTTGGAGGAACGGGGCACGGCGATCAGGGCGCACCGAGAGCCGTGTTAGCGTCCGGATGCAGACGATTTACACATATAAAAATATATTTAGGATTCCCCTTATTTAGAATTCCCCACTGAAATGTTTCCATTCCAGTGCATTTTGTAAGATTCTATCTATTTTATGCTGTTATTGTAATGCAAAAAAAACAACTGCTCAACTTGAAAGATCTCAGTCGACTGACCGCGCGTGTGTTTGTGTCTGTGTATCGTCTTCATTGCTTGATGTTGGCATGGCTTTTCGATTGATATTTTATTTCTTTTGCTCTTTCTGTAAATTAAGGTATTCTGTTCGCATCTAACCACGCGTTGTGTCCCTCCTTACTTTGTGGGATTTGAGGAAGTCGTAAGATACAAACTGCAGGAGTCCATGATATGTTTCATGGACTCTAAACGCATCCGAAAACTAGGATCGGGAAAACGACAAATAATCACAGAAGGTCATCACTACATCATTGTTGACCCACACGCCATGAAACCATAACGCTTCTGTTGTCGTTTCTGTGACCTCGTGGTTTAAATTTCATCCAAATCCATCCACATACGGAGCAGATATTAGTGAAAAGCTGAACAACTTTAAACCAAAACTTTCAGCTGTCTTGGTTAACTGACATGTCGCTATTCGTAAATATAATTAACAAGATGAGATTTGCAGTGCTTTATCACGTCATCATATTATTAACTACAAAAAAATTAAAATTTCCGATTGAGAATGTCCAGTCGGACCATGTCCAGTATGCGGCGTGGACTCGCTCAATCTGTACTCTGTACTACTACTGTTTGATGTTACCTTACAATGTTAGCTTCTTACCTGGTAGATCTCAGTAGATCTGTTCAATTGATATTTTAAATCTGTGGTCCACATTACTGCCGGATTGATGGAAAATACAATACAAATACAAATACAATACAAACTCACAACGCATCCACTCGAAACCACTGAAATGTGTGACTGAGTGATACGTGAGTTTCAGAGAGCCGTCGGAAAAATAGAAAATGTGCAATGGTCTTTAGTCACTGAAATACCACAACATTTTTCGTATTTCATGGAAACATAACTCACTAAAAAATGTAATGTATGTAAAGTTACATAATGTTGTCTGCATTACAATATAGACAAATAATCTATTACATCTATTAAATAGACAAGTAATCTATGAAACTTAATTATTATTAATATATTAATATTGTTTGGAACTTACAAACAATATTTAGACTAATAACTAAGCTATTTAGAGTAATTATTTAGAACTCTCATACACTTATGTCAAAATTATAACTTCAAATCAATGTTTGACATCTGGTTGAAATGGAAATGCTTCATAGGTAATGTCATGACAGTTATATTCATGAAATGACATGGACGTACCTCCGTTTTTTATGTCCAGGTCAGTCACAATATTCAAGAAGAAAGTACGATAGATGTGACTCCGCAACGTAACTTCATTATGTTTGATGTTTGTACGTTTAGTAAATTCTGATGTATTTCACATAAAGCAAACAACTGTAATACGTACCTAAAACGGATAAGCTGGACCCTGTGTATTGCTGCCTGCAGCTATATTTATTATTGCGATTAAATAAATGCTTCCATATCATCCAGCTGTACCATACACCTCCCGTACTTGCATATTCACATTGCTATACAATAAAGACAGGAAGTCATTACATTTATTTTAACTGGAATGTAACTCTCTCTCTCTCTCTCCTCTCTCTCTCTCTCTCTCTCTCTCTCTCTCTCTCTCTCTCTCTCTCTCTCTCTCTCTCTCTCATCTCTCTCTCTCTCTCTCTCTCTCTCTCTCTCTCTCTCTCTCTCTCTCCTCTCTCTCTTCTCTCTCTCTCTCTCTCTCTCTCTCTCTCTCTCTCTCTCTCTCTCTCTCTCTCTCTCAGATGGACACCTTTGTGAACCCGCTGCGGAGCTCCATGAGGAACGTGTCCAATGCCGTAAAGGCCCTGCCAGACAGCCTGGCCGAGGGAATGACCAAGGTCTCTGACAACATGGGCCGCATGTCCGAGAGGCTCGGTCAGGACATCAAACAGTCCATATTCAAGGTGCCGGCTTTTTCGACGCTTTTAAAAAACATCATATGGAAAGGGAGAGGGGAGAGGCGAGAGACTGGTCTACTACTACTAAAATCCATTGCACAAATGTCACTACTAGTGGTGTAAACCTTGGGCTTCACCTCAATACAATAGGTTTGAAGGACCAAGATTTGAGTACTTGGAACTATCAAAAAATCTGCTGCAGTTACCTAACATCATTATGTGATCCATACAACAGAACGTAGTTTGAATATGCCATTATTTTTATTTTGTTTTTAAGTTCCATTTAATATTGTGGTAAAATGATTGCCATTCTTGGATGCGATTCAAATATAATAATTTTCCAATTCTGAATGATATCTGAATAATGCCTTTATCAAAAATATCAAAAGATGAATTGTCAGAATGCAAATGGGAATGACCAAACGTTTTATTTATAACAGGCAAAGTGGGGGGAAAAGGACACAACCTTGGTGATAATAAGCTAGAATTACTCTTTACAAACTCCCTGTACGACTGAATTATCCTAAACTTTGAGTTAACATTTTCTGTTGGTGATGGACTGCGATGAGAACATTTATATCCCTGGATATCCCTTTTGAGTCACGGCTGAACCGCACTGGGATGTCCCTCCACCCAAACTGACCCCAGCATCTCTGTTCCGCTCTGTCAGGTGCCGCCACTCCTCCCCAAGTCAGACATTGACCCAGAACACTGTCGAGTCTCTGCCCAGCTGGATGACAACGTGAGTGTGTGTGTGGTGTGGGTGTGTTAACCAAAATATCTCAGTTCAATCAAATCATTTGGTGATTTCTACTGTTATTAGGAAACCACTTTATTGAAATTAAAGTCCAATGGCTTATTTAGATGTTCTTTGTGGTGTTTTTGTATGCATGTTTTTGTAAATGGCAGGATTTCTATTATTGATTGTGTGTGTGTGTGTGTGTGTGTGTGTGTGTGTGTGTGTGTGTGTGTGTGTGTGTGTGTGTGTGTGTGCGTGTGTGCGTGTGCGTGCGTGCGCAGGTGGATGACAACATCCCACTGCGTGTGATGCTGCTGCTGATGGACGAGGTGTTTGACCTGAAGGAGAAAAACCAGTGGCTGCGCAGGAACATAAAGAACCTGCTGCAGCAGCTCATCAGAGCCACATACGGAGACACTATCAACAGGTCAGGGATGCACAAACACACACACACACACACTGCTAAAAGCTGTGACAGTTGTCTTGCTGCTGTCTGTAAGGAAGGACCACACTTGGTATTTATTAGAGGAATTTATGGGTAATTTATTTGCAAAGATAGGAAGATATTTTGACGTCGCTCACAGGAATGACTCATACTTCAGCTTCCAGTTTTTATTCTACTGTTGGAACACACTACAATGTGCTTTGTTGCCATGAAGCTCATTTCCGGACCTGGATTTAAATCAAATTGGATTTTGTTGTGATTGATTTTAGCTGTTTTTCAATTTGGATTTTCGAATCTCTCTTAAAAATCTGATGTTATTACTATGGGCCATGTCACCATTGCAAACAAGTGTCTTTCCTGGGGTCTTAAACAGAGTTTCCGTGAGGAAAAAAATTGGTGCTGGTCAACGTGTCCTGGAAGATTTCAATTTCCCGGACAAATGGGAGAGATTACAGTCAAATATTATCTGTGTTTATTGATCTTCAATTGATAGGCAGGATATAAAGAGAATGACATCATCAAGGCATGAAGATGTGTAATATTTTTTATTGAATATTAAGAATAAAATAAGTCCCGTCAGTTAACGCCATTTTAAAAAATAAATAAAAACTATGAATATTACGACATGAAGTCAAATAATTCTCGTTTGTGAACAGTAAGTAACAAGTGCAGCCGCTTTAATTAACATTTCACTCAAATTAAAATTTTATAAAATCAAATCAAAAACAAAATAAATATGGCAAGTAGGTCTAAATAAATAAATAATAAAGTTTATGGTGTTGACGTCCTGATGACATTTTTACACAATGGATGTTTAATGTCTGCTTTGGTTCGGAACTTAAATATCCAAAAAAACACCAAACTATGGATGTAAGTGTCCCTGTGTCCCAAGGACACATCGTCTTTCTGTCAGTTTTTGGCGCTGCAGCTCCGTCTCGGCTCCGTGTGTGTGTGTCTACTTTGTTTACAAGCATTACCTGTCCATGAGGGAGGGGGCGGGGCTTAGTTCTATATCGACAAACGTGATTGGTCAGAGGTGAAACTTTCAGATCCGCTTTAAATCGTCCAAACTGATTGGCCGAGCGTGGAAATGAGCAGATCTGCCGACTTTTTTTAATCAAAATGATCCACCCAGCACCAACTCAAGTTGTGCTTGGAATTAATTATTTTCACTTCAACAGATTGTCCCGGTCAAAAACCTACAATTACCCCATAACGGAAAAGCTGGTCTACAATAACAATAATAATGATTGTTAGGAAAAAAGATGGTTTCATATAACCGTCATATACATATCATACATAACCATCATACATGTATGAAATATGTATTTTTATGTACTGCCCTGGTGCTGCAAATAACCATATTATGAGTACTGTTTCATATAGCAGCTCGGTGTCGATATGTGGAACCTGCTACGTGTTTCTATTGACTTCCAACTATTGCACTTGTTTTATACCTTTTCCTCCTCTTTTGAAGTACTCTTGTTAATGTACCATGTCTGTATACACAGTCTGTATATTTTGTTGTATTTGGTCTTTGTTAATCTCCTTGAGGGAAATTTGCATAAGTACTATTTTATAATAATCTTCTCGCCTCATGGTGACACAACCCACTGCCCATAAATGCAAACACTGGAAAAATAGCCCAATCGCTCAGCATTTTCTGTTTCATCCTACGTCTACTCATTAATCTCATTGTACGGTCTAGGGATCATTTGTTTTAAACACGTCCTCAAAGTGCAATTAATCCCACTCAGCATCAAGTCTGTAGCTTTGACCCCGGACGCACCCTGACAGCGCTGTCCACTCTCCTCAGGAAAATCGTGGATCACGTGGACTACATGACCTCGCCGGAGCAGGTGGCAGACTACGTGAAGAAGTTCAGGTAAACATGCCCCTGACCCCTCCCCTTTAAAAAATAATAATAATAAAAAATAAAATAAAAGAATTATTTAACTCAACTTGGTGATGATTGGATGAGATGAGCTCTCACTCACTCATTCACTCGCTCACTCACTCACTCACCCTCTGCGGCCCTGCCCCCCTGTGCAGGGACTCCTACTGGCCCAATGGAATCCTGGCGGAGAGTCCGCCGCGCCGGGACAAGAGCATCCGCATGAGGACACGAGTGGCCGCCAAGACCTCCCTACTGGGGATCATGCCAGGTGAACACACACACACACGCACGCACGCACGCACGCACACGCGCACACACACACACACACACACACGTAAGAGACTCCACTGAATGAGGTGTTGCACATGCACACTCAATCTGTGTGCCAAAAAAAAAGTCTTAATACCATAATAACTAATGTTGATGAGAAAGAGGCTGAATTATTCTTAATGCTGCAAGATAATGAAGGATGCCCACAGTGGTTCATGTCCAACACGCTCCCTCTGTAAGTAACATGTCTGTACCAAAGGTAATGAGGGGAGCACAGTGAATATCTAAAAAAAATATATAAAATGTATTTTCAGTTGGGTGAAAATATGGGCGTGTCTAGTCCATTATTGCTTTAACAGTGCTGCTCTGGTATCTAGGTTTGTGATTTTATATCCAACACTAAGCAGCGCTATGCTAACTAGTGAGGCCAATAGTGGGCAAGTGGCAGGTAGTCAAGAGTAAGTACAAGTGACACTATTGCAGCATAACTAATAGAAGTGTTGTACAGTGGTAACAGTAATGTAAGAAAAAAAGGTGCATACAATAATAACTTGTTTGGCTTGTTGGTTTACTGTGAATAGGAATGTCTCCATAAATTCAGAAATTTGCGTTTTGGCGATCCAATTAAAATCTCCTGCCATACTGGACAATTTGTACTATATTTTTAGGCAAACACTGTGTAACTCAGAGTCCAAACACGTTTTCCCCCGGGGACGATAAAGGACATTGCGCATATCGAGTCACCGGCCTGTTCATCTCCCCCCAGACGAGCTGAAGCACATCATCGGGGCGGACACCACGAGGAAGGGCATCCTGCGCGTCTTCGACATGTTCCAGCACCAGCCCATGAACCGGCGGCTGGTCTACGTCTTCCTGGAGGGCTTCCTGGAGACCATGTTCCCGCAGTACAAGTTCCCCGAGCTATTCGTCAAGCTGCACTCCCGCTCGCCGCGCACGCACAGATACAGCCAGAAACTCAAGTCCTGCTCGCTCAAGAGGTGACAGGAGAGGCCGGACGCCGGCGGGGAGCACACACACGCACGCACGCACACACACACACACACACACACACACACACACACACATACATACATTTATGCACATGAACAGATTTATGCACATGAACAGAACCCCACATAGACATGGACTCAAGGGTGGTGGAGAATTGTGAGATTGACATGAATGGTGTGTGCGTGCGTGCGTCTCTGTCTGTGTGTGTCCATTTGTGCATGATCTCCACTTTCCTCTCTCCCACATGCTGTCCTCCATCATCTACTCCAGCTCTCCTGATGGATTCTGTAAAGACTGAACTGAACGGGGAGCAAGTCCGTCACTCACACACACAGACACAAAGACTCAGTTGCACCACTGGGACTGACCACTCAACGTCAGTCTTGTTTTAGATGACACACATTATTATATATATATATTTTCCCTCCTTTATTTGGACTTTTTATTTAGGTGTTTAGCTTTAGCTGGGCCAGACAGCGCTGCTTCCCCCTGCTCCAGAAGTCAGAGCGCACATATACTGTATTTGTTTTTAACCTGTAGCTGGCGTAGACCCACACCTTGCCTTACCCACCTGCTTCCGGCTCGCACGGGCCAGCGAACCGGCTGTGCGGTCATCATGAAATTCACATTTTCTGTTATTGACATTCTGTCTGTAACCATTGGATACGCTATTGTATACATGCTCATGGTGTTGTATACTTATTCATAGCAACAGATCACGTCAACAGCACTGGCTGCTAGGAAGTATGCAATTTTTAGATGTGACTAAGCCAGTATGGGCCAGAACGGACAATTTCTTAGCATTACTGTTCAGCCTCTGGGCCACACCCCCTTTAACACTACTGTCAAAAGGTCTCGAACAACCAAAGTGGCTGCTGTTCCATGTATGTTATGTGTGCAATGTGGCGATACCGCGAACATTACTGTGCTTCATATCAGTCACCAAGTCCAAAAAAAAAAAAAAAGAAATTAACCCAGAATGCAAAGTTCACCTTTCAACTCCCTGTGGAGGTGGGACTGCAGGACAGGAGAAACTATGTTAACGTGACCCTGTGGTTTGTCGTTTCGGTGCGTTTCAAAGAATGTACTCTGGTCTGGTCTAGTCTGTAATTTGCTCATTTAGATTTCTGCGCGTCTGAGAGAGCGCGCGTGTGTGTGCGTGCGTGCGGGTGCCCGCGGGTGCGCTTGTGTGTTTAGCACGAGGATGCAACTCTCCTCTCAGTCAGAAACTGTGCCAGTGTGAGCTAGTGAACCAGCCTTAAAAACTGTCTATATACATAGATGTGTGTAAATATATATATATATATATATATATATATATATATATATATATATATATATATATATATATATATATATATATATATATATTACACACATTGACCATGATACACTCTAGAGGAAGCTCTCCTTCACACACGACTGAACGTTACTAGGACGACAAAAAAAAAAGATTTGGCGATAGATCCCTAGTACATCACTTTTATTCAGAGAAAATGTCTTTTTAATTTTGTGCAATACTTTTCTTCCGTGCATGTATATTTGAGTAATTATATACTGAAAAGGTAAACCATACTGGGGGACAAACATGAAAGAACTTTGCCCTGAAATGTCCTCTAATCCCAACAACTTACATTCCGTTGTTGTAAAAGTACTTTATTTTACAGACTTGTTTTATAAGTCTGAGGTTTTTTTTCTTTCTTTTTCTTCTTTCTTTTCCCACTTTTACCTGAAAAGAGGAAGTGCAGTGGAAGTCGCAGCCTAAACGGTAGCTTATGAGGCCAGTTGATAGTCGGCATCGAACAAATTGGCACGATCTTCTGTCGTTTCGACAAGACATTGAATGCGGCTGTTCCGTTGGCTGTGAACAGAGATCATCTCTTATGTTCTGCATCAAAGTGAGGAGTGACGGCCTCCTCTGAAGAGTCCTGTGACCAGCAGCGTTACAGCTCAGAGCACTTACTGTACCGCACCAGAGGAGCACTCCTGTTGGGTGAATGAAGCGTTATTCGTCGCAGCCGTCGTGACACATCTCCCGTCATCTGCTGTGATTTGCTTGCACTGAGCCCTCCCTGGTGGACTCAGACCAATGGTGAGGACATGAACTCCAGCCTCTTTTTGTTATGATTAAAGGGACGTGAAGAGTCGCCCCCGTACCAGTGGCTATGACGGCACATTTAAGTGTCCATGCATCTCTCCATACAGGAAGGCTTGCCTGATTTTTTTAAATACCCATGATATATGAATCTATTATGAAAATTGTCCATATCAGTGTACAGTGTCAATAGTGTGCCTAAATGTACTGTCAATTCTATTTTCATATTTTTCTTTATCAAAAAAATAATCAATCAGAATGCCATTGTCATTCTATGCGACTGAAAAGGACTTAAAGGTGTTTTTTGTCACGCTTATCAAACTCTTCCTTTTGAGCAACTGTGCTCAGATCAGTATAACACTAATAATAAAAACAGTAACTCAGACTAACTGATCAACTGTGTGCTGAGTCTTTGGTGTGGTTGCTTTGTGCTATGGACACAACGGTGTCTTTGACAACGTGTGTATCTTACGGGAAATATCATTTGGCTCAACTTAACTACAACAATTGACGGGCATGTGAGTGTTTCCTCTCTCCCTGGTACCTTCTAATGGCCTTCATAGACTATCAGAGAATAGTGAATTGAGTAAATCACTTGGATTTTTAAAATGGCATTGTTTATCATATTCTGAAAGTCCAAATGAGCATTGGTCGGTCTTACAGGCCATCCCTGTCAACTATACCATGAGACTCTGGTCCTCGTCAGTATATGTGGCCCTGCTTATGTCAAACTGGTCTGAACCTAAATATCAATGTTTTGCATATTGTGAAGGTATTGTCTAAGTATTTGAATCATTTACAAGACCGTGCCTAACAAATTGTCTAACGTACATTACAAGATCTATAAAAACACAAACCAGTGCTAAAAACAAGTCTTATGGAACTTTGGTGTGCAGTGTTAAGAATACATATTCTGTTCCACATTTTTAAGTCCTTTGACCATTTCGTAATTTTATTTGTTCCTCTTATACACAGTGATCTTTAAAACAAGGAAAAGGTAGTTAATACTGTAGAATATTTAACCGATAAACAGCGTTCTAGCTAGTCCCTCTTTCAACTGTACAATCATGATCATCGCCTAATTTTCTTAATTCTTTAACACAAAGTGCAAACAGAAAAATGAAAAATAAAGACTGGGGCCCTTATGACTAAGCATAATATACATATCTGCAGCAGCGTTGCGCACAAGGATGAAACTGGACATCTACAAGCGCTTCATCGGCTTTGAGCACGTCAGGTTTTTGTCGTTTTTGTGGGACAGAATTTGCAGTGTTTCAAAGTTTCACGGTTTCTTATCAACTGCTGCAGAGAAGATCACGTCTTCTTCTGGGCTTTTCCTACGGGGTCAGCGATGAGAACGACCCCCCAGGCGGCAAGACCTGGAAGACGGAACATGTGCATTGGTTTCGGATGGTAAAGCAACAGATGCGGGGGCGGGGGGGGGGGGATCTCGGCGATCTCGGCTTCGGTCTTACTTGCAGCGAATGTGATCTGAGCCACTGTCCCGACGGTGGTGGGTGCCCCGTGACGCATCACCCTTCGGGCAGCATGGTAGACATAGGCGCCGGATAAAAGCAGAGCCCCTCCGGAGAGCATCCTGCAGCTCCAGCAGTTCTTGAACATCGGACTGGACTTGGGATCGGGAGCTTCACCCGCGGGCGCGGGGACCTGTTCGGGCGGCGGCGGCGACATTGTCCTGCGAGACGCGCAAACTACGAGAAGAATATAGACGACACCGTATAATCTATATGTATGTGCATATATATATATATATATATATATATCTACAGTCGCAAGTATAACTATGATTGCATTTCACGCTTTAAAGCGTGTTGTCACTCGTGCGGCGACTCCATGACTTACAACTGTTTATAGGTCACTAGGGTGAACTACTTCCGGGTCATGGGGATCTCTTCCGGTCTGTTCCCAGAGTGGAAGTGAGCGGGTCCCCCCCCTTTCCTGTGCTTTGCGCGGCGGGGGGGGCGCGCTCCTTCCCAAAGTTGTTTGTCAAACGTGTATTCTCCGTCTTCCTTCTCGCAACATTTGCGTTCTCTTTGTACGTTGAGTCGACACGGTGCTAGTTAAACATTAAACCGCAGGGTTGTTCTGCGGGGAGGTTGTGTACCGTCCGAGGCCGCCATGCCCTTCCCCGGACTGCCGCTCGTCGCCCTGCTTCACGCTTGCGTGTTTCCGTCGGCCGCCCTAACCGGGCCGCCGTCCTACGGTGCCGCGGTGTATGAGCACCGGGTGATCCTGAACCCGGAGCCCGAGGTTCCGCTGTCCAGAGCCGCCGCGCTGAGGCACATGCGCAGCAACCTGGACGTGTACGAGGAGCAGGCCCGGCGGGCGGCCGAACGAGTAGGAACCACCGACCCGTCTCTGTGGCGGGACTGTAGAAGCCGTGCAAATACGTTGATATATACGATCATATAGCAATAATATAAACAGTGATTTATGTACAAAGAACGGTGAGTTCACCGTTTCGTTCAGTTAATGCGCTGTATTCCAAACTTGGTTGTCAAGTTGGCAACCATGCATCAGCTTTTGGTTGCCAAGACTGACAACCTGGTAGCCTAATTTTAATCCTTTTATTTATAATTGAGTTGTATCAGTCCTATACAATTATAGCCCATGTATCAATAATGTAAAAAAGAAAAAGTGTTTTTTGTTTTTTTTTGCACTGCAACCAACCGTCTGAAGCACATTAAAATGTTTTTCTCTGGTGCCTGATTATTACACTATCAGTTCCTAAACAAACAAGGTGTACCGCACTTATTATCTTATACATAAGTGTTTGACCATGAGGCAACCAGACAGCACGAGATGGTTGACAAATCTTGCCATCCAAACCCCCCCCCCCCCTCCAACTAAGCTAAACCAAATTAAACCCTCAAGATAAATTAAAGATTTGATGATGAAGAAGTGAGGGCGGTAAACTCTTGTTTTCTCCGCTAGGGTGCACAGATCCTGGTGTTTCCAGAGGACGGTATCCAGGGTTTCAACTACAGCCGTTCATCCATCTCCGGCTACCTCGAAACCGTCCCTGATCCCCAGCGGGAGACCTGGAATCCCTGCACCGAACCTGGCCGACACGCCAATACAGAGGTACCCATGATTTAGGAACATTTTCCATAACTGGCTGCCACCCTTGCCCTCTGGCTTTGATGCGGTCATTGAAAAGTCTTGATTCTCTGGGTCCGTCTTCCTCTCAGGTCCTGCAGCGGCTGAGCTGCATGGCTCGTCGTCACAGCCTTTATTTGGTGGCCAACATGGCCGACCTGCAGCCCTGCCCCCTCAGCACGGATCCCTTGTCCTCCTGCCCCTCAGACGGACACTGGCAGTTCAACACCAATGTTGTTTTTAGGTGCGGTTTAGGTCTTTGAATGTCTTGGCTGAAGAGTTTGGGGGAAATCTCACTGTAGTCTTTGCTTATTCATTTTGTTTCGCACACTACATTTTAGCACATTTTTTACAATTCTACTGTACTCGCTTGACTCCAACGGCTAATGGTACCGGGACAGGTCTGATGGGCTACTGGTGGCACGCTACCACAAACACAACCTGTACTTTGAGAAAGCCTTCGACAAGCCACCCAGCCCGGAGATCGTGACCTTTGACACGCCCTTCGCCGGCCGCTTTGGTGTCCTCACCTGCTTCGACATCCTGTTCCACCAGCCCACAGTTACTCTGGTGCAGAGGGTAAGACACAGAAACAAACATTAGTTTAATTTCTTGGTTGAGTCTGCTCTTAAACCTTCTGGACTCGTTCCCTTTCTCTCAGGGCGTGCAGCAGCTGGTCTACCCCACGGCCTGGATGAACGAGCTCCCCCTGCTTGCAGCCGTGCAGTTCCAGCGGGCGTTCAGCCTGGGAGCCAACGTTTCTCTACTCGCCGCCAACATCCGCAGTGACGCACTGGGAATGACCGGCAGCGGCATCTTCACGCCCTTCTCCGCCCTCCGCCACCACGCGCGCCGAGGGGAGCCGGAGGAAGGCAGGCTTCTGGTGGCCAGAGTACCAATCCTGGACCCACTGTGGACGGGGGCTCAGGAGGGGGAGCTGGTGGAGTACAGAGGGGAACAGACGGTACGCTTTGGATTCTGCCAGAAGGAGAACTGCTCTTCTTCAGGCTCTCCCTCAGGCTCTCCCTCCTCCCCCACATTCACCTCCTCCATGATGTCTGACCCGTTCACTTTCAGTCTACTTCCTGCTTTGGAGGGAAAGTTGAGCGTGTGCGACGGCCCTCTCTGCTGCCGCCTAGAGTACAGGAGATCCGTGCAGGGTAGTACTAGTGAACTCTACGCGCTGGGGGCGTTTTCTGGCACACACACTGTCAACGGGCGCTATGCCCTGCAGGTAATGAACAATCTTTTGAACTTATCGCATCATGACTATAGTTATGAACTACCACTGCTCATTTTCTGTGGTCTAAATGTGTCCTCCCATTTCAGAGTAAAACAGCCAAACATAATTAAAAAGTCACCATCTCCATCCCAAGGTGTGTGCGCTTGTCCGCTGTGCGGGGAAGGACAGCGGTTCCTGTGGACGGCCAGTAGAAGAGTCAGAGTCCAGAATAGACTTCCTGTTGGAGGGGAGGTTTGGAACACAACATGTCCACCCATCGGTACTGGCCGCCAATCTGGTGCTGGAGCAGCCCGAGTGGCTGGAACAGACACACGACGGCAGGGTGGCCATGAAGCACTCTAACGCCACAGCCGGACTCCTCACTGCTTGTCTGTACGGCCGAATGCATCACCTGGACCAGGATTGAGCAGTGTCTGCAGGTCAGGCATGCAAGCTGTTGAGGGGTGAAAAAGGTGAGAAGGATGCGTGAGCGGAGAAAAATACAGATCCTCTAGGGGGTTCCGTATGCTCTCGGGGCGTTTCCTTTTTGAAAAGTAAGTTACTAAATGCAAATTTTTGATTACTTTAGGGTTGACTTGATCACAAGTTAAAAGAATTACAAGACTACGCAAAATTAAGTACAAATTATGAATTTATTTAGAGCAAAAGGCAGCCCCACTGGGTACATAACAAATAAAAACTTGATTCTCTCTCAAGAACAATATTGCTAAACTAGACAATTCCGGGAAATTGTGTGGGTGCTTGCCGGCACACACCCCCAACTCAGTGCATGTCGTTGAGTTGCGTGGCTTGAATTAAGTGTGCAGTGGACGTAGTGGTCAGTTGCCAACAGAGCCGGTCCTACGCAAAATTCTATGTACCTAATTCACCCTGAGGGTCCGTGTCAATGGAGAGGGTCCCTCTCACCAAGTTGATGTCACTTTACTGAATGAAATTATACTAATCGAAACTTTTACTTACATTGTCATCATCACTTTGCACGTTACACGGAGGATTGGGGCACTGTAGAACTAAACTCGCGTTAGCGTCAATAGTTCACAACAATGCGACCGTCACTAATCTGACGTTTTCAGGACTACAAAACGTAAAATCATTTTGAAATATTCTACGACATACATCATTACTTACATTTATGATCTTTAGGGGTTTGGTTGGATCAAGTTGGTGCCGCCTCGGCTTGCTTCGGTGTCTGCCATAGGAAATGCATTAGTGCCCAGACAGTGTGGCCCAGACCTCCGAGTCGCCAGTGAAAACTTTCAAATTAGTCCGTTGATCTAATATGAGTAAAGATTCAGCAACTGAATTGCTTGTTACCCGAGGCAAACATGTTCAGGAATCGATTTTGGTGCACTGCTAAAATAAATTAAATGAAAGTTCACGCAGCTGCTTAATTGCTTTTTTTTTTTTTTTTTTTTTTTTTTTTAAATATATAAAATCTGATCTCCCTGGCCGTGCAATGAATCTTGGGTAGGGTAGGCTGCGAAGGATCCAACGGTTGAAGCCTTAAAACTCGGGGAAAACAAAGCTGCATTTCTAGACCGCATTTGAAGGCGCTTCCGGAATGGGACAGCACTTCGTCGGGCCAGTGTGACGCATTTGGTCTTAAAATGCAGCCAGGTGACAGCAGAGCCCACTTGGCGCCTGTGCATTTTGAGAGATCTACATACAGCTGGAAGCCCCCCCACCCCGAATCATTTGGGTGGCCAATTTTGGTTTTAAAACGACAAATTTCGCCAAAAGGTGACAAGTTTGTCTGGCAGGTGTGTGTTTCAGCGAAATATTTCACAGTTCCAACATGATCAGTCTGCCTGGGTCACATGGGACGCTACTGGCTGTTTTTCTACCTGGAGGCAACCTTTGAACCAATGTAAACTTACCTTAGGAAACACTCTGTGAATAGGTAAGCTGAATAAATACGGTTGTTTTGTAGTCAAACATTTAAATAATTAAAAAGTAGTATTTTATTTATTTATTTTACTCCTGAAGGAACATTGCACCAAGGGTGAGGTTATCATCTGCCTAAATGTTGCTCCAAAAGCCATGTATCTTCATTTCTGACACACAATCTCACACACGCACACAGTTTCAGTCCCTTTCATCTCTCTTCAGTACAGTACAGACAATAGAGTGGTCAAAAGTGTTGTAGGTTTAACAGCACTGTGGGCACCTCACAGTGGAAGCTGCCCTCCAAACAGCAGACAGAGCATCAAAGAGGACCTCTCGTGCCCGCCCCCTTCTGGGAATTCACTCCAGGACTATTCATCCGGTAAATACAACTTGGATCCACCTTGCCGTCACAACGGAGCCCTGTGTGAAACAGGGCAGGTAATAAAGGATTCAGTTTCCTGTGGGAATTCAGCTTGAGCGATATAAAAAGAACTCCTCTACAGTAGGAATCGGTGGGATTGAGGAGAAACAAACTGAACTAAAATCACAAATGTGGTCGACTGAATTGTCTCTTGGCAACGACGCTGGGACAAAATCTTAGAAACGTGATAGTCCGTCGGTCTTCTGGTTCATTTGTATTTTCTTGAGTCACATTTAAAGATCTGTGATGAAAATGTGTTTACATCACTCAATATTAGCGACACTGCCGTTGAGCTGGACATCCTAGTAGTTGACATCAGTAAGGTTCTGGGTTCAAATTGGGTTTGAGAGGTTTCTTTCTTTAGAGTATACTATCTCACTAAAGGACAGAATACAAACAGGAGTGGACCGTTTACCCTCCGTTCCAAAATATATAGCTATTAAAAAAAAAAGAAAAAACTATAAATATAATGAGCTTCCGCATTTTCATTCCTGTACAGGAAGCTGGATAGCATTTCATTTCTTTCCCTCCTGAGTAGCGGACCAGCCCGATCCCGAGGAGGCGTTTCTTCAGTACGTCTCCGAGTCTGAGTCGTTGAGCTCGTCGTCCACGGAGGTGGAGGACAGCGGCCGCTCGGGCCGGCAGTACGAGGTGTGTCCGGCCCTCAGGGGTCGCAGGGCATCGAAGGCCACTCCCTTGGAGAGGTGGTTGGAGGAGGGCGGGTGGCTGTTGACCGCTGTGCGGGTGAGGGACAGGGCCGGCAGCGTTGCTATGGTGACCATGGGGGAGGTGGGCATCATGGAGTTGAGGATCAGCGCCAGGCAGTCGGCCACGTCCCGATTGGGGGCGCACGCCAGCGCCGGAGTGTAACCTAGCAACAGGAAGTAGTATTAGTGCATGTGTGCTGGAGAGAGTTGGGGTTTCAAGGGTTTCATAATGTGGAGCACATATTTACAGGGTGTCTGAGTCAGACTTAAGAGTTAAATTTAATACTTGAATACTATACTCAGACCTTTTTAAGACTTTAAGAAGAGTTTCCTAGTTGACCATCAGTCGTCAGTCCAAGCTATTAGTCGACTAATCGCCGCACATTTATGATATTAGTTTAATGGTTTAAATATGTTTTTGGGGCATCAGAGAATGGTTTGTGTTGCAGGACTGAGAAAGAATGTTATAACTAACACTGTGCTGAATTACAGATAACTTTACAAGCGCTGCGCAAGCGAGTCACTTGTTTATTACACCAGTAAAACATTACATTGGTTAAACTTATTGGCGCTATTATTATTTTATTAATGTACATAAGTTGCACTGAAATGTGGTGTACCGAAGATCTATTTCACGGTGTACCCTTGTCGGGCACATTTCCCGGGACCACGGACTCTGTTACTCACTGCGCCTCTCTGCCCCGCCCTGGCTGCGCCTTCCCTGTCCCCCCGGAGCCCGGGGGGCTCCACCGGCTGGCCTCCGCCCGGTCCGTCAGGGTGTTTAAAATACGATTTGGTCTGTGATTAACGGTTTCAAATTACTTCTATAATATGTGCAGATCTTTTCTGACTTTTAGACTTGTCTAAGTTTAAACTTCCATTTAAACATCAGGTAAATTAGTTGTTAGGAACATCCCTAACCTGAATGTGTCGGAACAACCCACAAGGGTTGTTAATTTATCAGTAACACCGACACAATTACTTATAACCAGCCTTTAAAATATAAATTCAATTGACAAGCCCTGCGTGGCGTAAAATCAGGAAACGAGCCGCCTGTTAATTACTGGCAAAAGCTGTAATTATTCTTCTGAATATGTAGGAACAACCAGCAAGGAGACTGACCGTCTATTTTTGGTAAAATTTGTTTCAAATCGAAGGCCCTCTAGCCTTTCATACACAGGTCCAGCCATATAGGTTTTAAAGGTTGATTTTGACAAGGCGCAGCTCCTGAATGTTTTTGAGTGTTTTTATTTTTTTCTTCCCTGCAACCAAATAACCAATGGAAAAACTTGATCGACTTAAGCTGCTTTCACACATGCACTCCAGACAATGTCTGGATAATGTTTGGACCTGATTATCCGGACGTTGTCCGGATTTACTCTTTCACACACGTAGCAAAAAAAACCCCCAAAGATTGTCCGTGTCAGACATGTTTACACTACACTATAATCCGTTTGGTTTAGACATGGGGATCGAGCGTGTAGGAGTAATGTCTGGATAATTTCAGAGTTACTGTTTATGTGTGAAAGCAATTTAAGACTCTTTGGTCGACTATTTGTGGGCAGCCGTAGGACAAATCATTTCTGTCTTACTCAAAGTAGGTAAGTACTTTATATTTAGTAGAAATAGGGGAGGTTATAAACTGCACAATAAGATCAGGAGCTGTAATAAATATTTACTTCTTTACTTCTTCCCACTGGTAGATCATAAAAAATAAGACAGAACTTGAAACCAATAAACCTCACAAAATAATTGCCCTTTCAACCTCATTTATGTTGAATTATAACTAATATTATTCAGCAGGGTTAGCAAGGGTTCCTTCATAGCCCCCACATGGAGTGTGTGGTGTGAATTCAGACCGTTCTCGTCTACGGCCTGAACACTGGCTCCTTTCCCCAGCAGCTCCTGGACGGCCACAGTTAGGCCGTTCTTGGCGGCCACATGCAGCGGCCTGGAGAGAGAGAGAGAGAGAGGTTTTAGAAAATGATCAGAGGCCAGCACGTCGTGTCACATGTCAGGGTTACGTACGTCTGCAGAGCGCCGTTGGTGCAGTTGATGAGGTTCCTGTCACTGATCTTCTCCAGGATCAGCAAGGCGCTCGTCTCGTGACCCTGTGAGAAACACTGAGCATTGAGACAGAAGGAGGCAGGAGAAAACCTCTGGATGGGATTTGAACCATAACCGCTCATAATGAGTTCAGTCTCCGGGTACATCAGCGTGTAGGTGTCATTGTTATTTAAAAAGCCCTGGTCTTACCTTGCTGCAGGCCAGGTGTAAGGCTGTGTTCCTCTCCTTGTCCTGCAGCGTGAGGTCTGCTTTAGCGCTGCTCACTAACACCTCTACAAAACACACGGGCAGAGACATTTTGCACCTCCATGTTTCAGTGACAAAACACCAATCCTGCCTTGATGTGTGTACTGACCGACGGTGTTGGTCTGCCCGTTGTGAGCAGCCATCATCAGAGGCGTGCTGCGAGTGTGTGTGTCCACGGGGTTGGCCTGCGCGCCGTGGCCCAGCAGCAGAGACAGACACTCCACGTGGTCTGAGAATGCTGCAGCGTGGAGGGGGGTTCTGCAGGAAGACAGAGTTTTAGTCTTTTGTCCTGCAACATAAGACTTAAACATAAGACAATTCAATAAGACCAACATGTGTGCCCCTTACCTGCCCTTAGTGTCCGACTTGTTGACGATGGCCGAACCCAGAGAGTCTATCAGCATCTCTGCAACGCCCTCGTTATCGCTCATTCTAAAACACAGAACACACACATATCTACAAGGTGCTCTCACACACACACACACACACACACACACACACACACACACACACACACACACACAGACACAGACACAGACACACACACACACACACTCTTACACAGCACAGTGCAGTGGGCTGAAGGAGTTTCCCTGAATCTTCCGGAAAGCTTCCTGTTCCAACAAGACCTCCACACACGCATCGTAACCTAGTGACAGAAATGGAGAGAAACAAAATTAGGAAACGTTACACCACAAACAGTTTTCACCCAGAATGCCAGGCGTGGCAGTACCGTTGTAGCAGGCCCAGTGTAGGGGTGTGTATCCCTGGTTGTCGGTCAGGTGTGTAATGGTGTTAGGGGGGCTGCACGCCTGCAGCAGAGCTGCCAGGACCCCTATGCGGCCACAGGCGGCGGCCATGTGAATCGGGGTGCGGCCCCTGATGTCTCTCACACACACACTGCCCCCTCGCTGGAGGAGGGCCTCCACACACTCCTCTTGGCCCGTCACCGCCTGCAGGGAAAATATTATTGCTGTAATTCTGAAAGTTATATTCATTTGATCGACATGAATCCAATGTTTCATAATGACACACAGCCAAAGTGTACGTGTATTTATTCTGTGTGTGTGTGTGTGTGTTACCCCTCGATGCAGCGCCGTCCTGCCCCAACGGTCCTGGGCCTCCACACTGGCTCCTTGACTGAGTAGCGAGTACACACACTCTGTGTGTCCGCTCAGCACCGCGAGCATCAGAGGGGTCCTGCACACACACAATAGATCACCTGACCACAGCAGCAACCAATAGGAGTCCAGCTCAATTAAACATTTACTGACCAGGTCCTGAATTGACCACTTACTAAACTAGTTTATGAAAAAAAATAAAAAAGTAACCTTAATTATGTATATGCGCACACACTCACTGTCCATTGGTGTCTTGTACATCTACAGAAGTGTGTTGGTCGTTACTGCTGATTAAGAGACGCAAGCACTCTGGATGGCCGTTCATAGCTGAGGAAGTACACACAAAACACACTTCATGTCATTTCGCTGTTAAACAAATTTTACGGTCCCAAAAGGACAAATTAATTTCAAGTTCAAGTTCAAGAGATTATTTGTCACATACACACACATACGGTCGTACATATATGCAGTGAAATGTCATGACACCCGGTGATTACGCACAATAAGCTCTATAAGCTCGAAAAATACGAAAAATTCTCAAATGTGCGTAATCGACACGCCTTGTACAATGACATGACTTGCGTACCCGTGGCGTGTATAGCTGTCCTCTTGTGTGTGTAGTCGCGAGCCATGGGCGTGGCACCATGGTGGAGCAGCAGGGACACACACTCCTGGTGTCCCCTGGAGCAGGCCAGGCTTAGAGGGGTACGGCCCTCCGGGGTCCTCACGTCCACCTCCAGCAAGGAGGACAGGAGGACCTCCAGGGCCCCACAGTGGCCATGGTATGCCTGTGTGGACAGAAAACACACATACATTATTAGTGTTTTCTAGTGAAGATCACTAGAAAACTACTACTTGCGCATTAGACCCAGAACTCACCGCCAGGTGTTGTGGACTGACAGGAGCTTGGCTTTCTGAGTCGCTCAGGAGGTCCGTTCCTGAAGTCTCCATCAACTGGGACAAAGAAATGGATGAGAAAATATTCACTGACGGTCAACAAGTTTAATCGATTTTATACGGCTGCATGTACTGCCACCATTTGTCCAGCAGGGGGAGCGCCTGCTGCCAAGAATTGAGTCGCCGCATAAACTCACCACATCCAGGGGTGTCTCACTGGCCATCTGCAACAAAACAGAAGCAGCTAAATACGTGTTTTAAGTTTTGTGACTTTTTTTTTTATTATTAACTTTTATTCATTATTATTATGTGTGTTATTTGGTCACACCAGTTCTAGGCACAGTGTGTGTCCGTAGGCTGAGGCATAGTGCACCGGACTGTAGCCCTGTTGGTCTCTCACTCCAGCATCAGCGTTGTTCCTCAACAGGTACTCCAGACACCTACCAAGAACAGAAAGATGCAGATGCCAACATACACAAACACAAAGAGAAGGAGAACTGACCAGGCTATAAAAGTATTTGCTATTTTTTAACCCAGGCCTTATGTTGGTTCCCATCATTTTTTTCCACATTATGAATGGCGGCAACCAACATTTTACTGAAACTGATTTAAAAGTATATATATATATATTCTTCAAGAATTTTTAGAAATTCAGCCGTATCATTTTTCCACCATGATCGCGACATAAATTGCCCATTTTTCTTTTCATTATTATTGTTTCGTTTTTGTGAAATGAGGTACCACAGATCTTACTTTCCCTCGGTGTCTGCAGCAGAGGCGTAGTGCAGGGGGCTGCAGCCTCGCTTGTCCAACTCATTGACACTGGCACCGGAGCCCACCAGCGCAAACACACACTGGTAGTTACAGTTTGCCGACGCATAGTGAAGGGGGGATCTGGGAATGTCGGGGTGGAGGTAGATACAAGTTATTACAGATCGACACTGAACTACATGCTTAGATCTCAGCTCTCGGTTGAAGGATAAATTCACTCTAATCCACTGTTTTAACCTTTACTCGGTTTAATCTCCAAGAAAATATAAAAATAGTAACACCCTTTGTTTGTACAGCACCTTTCATACATTACAAGGCAAATAAATAGTCATGAAAAAATAATTAAGAAAAAAGCAAAGACAAAAAATTCAAATGCAAACAAGCAAAATGCATTTTATAAAATCAGTAAATATATAGGTTTTGGTTCATCAATTTACAACTTTTTGAGACAATTCAAGATCACTATTTACCACATTTTGAATCGTTATTTCTTGTTAATCATTAGTCTCAAATTATTAGTCTTTGACTACTCTAAGAAATATTAAAATAATTCTCCAAATGATCCTCACACTAGTTTAGGGTCCTTTTCAATAGATTCCTCAGGTGGATTATAAATGCAGCATGACTCTAGAGAAGAGCTATAACAGAACTATAAAAGAAAAAAAAAAAAAAAAGGTGTCCACTGCATTAATGTCCCACTGAATCCCACAGAGCTTACCTTCCAAAGTTATCTTTTCTATTGAAGTCTGCTCCTGTGTTTAACAGCAGGTTCACACACTCCAAATTCCTTGACGGATACAAAGACGTCACAGTCAGTGAACATACACCAATGAATGAGAAACAATTCAGAATGTCATGTAAAATTTAAAGACAAACGGTAGATTGCTCTTAGAAATGGTGGGCCAGAGAACGATGGAGGACCAGAAATGAAGAGATACATGAGAAGAAGCTCCACCCACCCTCCAGCTGCAGCAGCATGTAGACAGGTCCTCCCAGAATCATCAGGGGTGTCTATGTCGAAGCCTGAACAAATGCACCCTCTGCATTAGTTCTGATATCAGGAGTGTGATGCTAGGGTAAGGGACAATTCTCTAGGATTTCATCTTTTATTTGTGAGTGTGCGTGTGCGTGTGCGTGTGCGTGTGCGCGCGCGCTTACCTGAGGGCAGCAGCTTCCTGCAGCAGTCTGAGAAGCCGCTGAGCGCTGCCAAGTGCAGGGGGAACATTCCATGCACGCCTCTCCTTAAAAAGAAAAAACAAACAAACCAAAGGGCACCCCAAAAACACAAGTCACAAGCCAACATCACAACCAATCACTTTAGACTCCATGCTTTACAATACAATGACTAAGAGACATGGCAACTCACTTGGCGGTGCTGGCTCCGTGGGCGATGAGCGCGGTGATGATGAGCTCGTGGCCGTAGCGGGCGGCGATGTGGAGCGCAGAGTTCCCGCCCTTGTCCTCGCTATCCACCTCTGCTCCTGCGAGACGACAGCGCAGCACAGGTAGCTAGTATCGATACTCCAAGACAGATCCTTTTTGAATTGGAACAGGCGTATTGGAAGACCTCCCCTCCCATCCCCCACTGACACAAGCCGACACACGGCAGCTGCTTGATCCCACGTTTCTCTCATTTAGGCCTCGTAAACACGGCGGTTCCTCACTGAAGGAAAGTTACCGTTCTGTATGAGGGCCTGCGAGCGTGAGAACCTGCCGTGGGCCGCCGCCATGTGGAGCGGGGTCTTGCCGTCCTTACTCTGAGAAGACAAGAGGAGGTGGATGAGGAGATAGAGAGACAACAAAGTGATCTCTGTGGCAAACCGAGTCAATATGCTATAATGTTAGTGTGGTCAGGTGAATGTAAACACTCAGTGGGGTTAGTGGCCCAGTGAAACGACTCAGTTCTGGGGATAACTGGAAGCTTTCTAACACCATTATATTCCCTGAGCAGCTTGCCGCCCGGGGGAGTCAGCCCGCCCAATATGGCTCGGTAGCTCCAGGCATCGAGGACCCCGTCTTGGCTTCAGTTACATTCTAAAGCTGAGCATATGAAGTGCCAGGAGCAGATTTACACTTTGTGTTTCGCTTGGCAGAGCTTAAATGACGCCTTAACACGAGCTCAGAACTCAACTTAAAGGTTTAGGTTGCCATAATTACGCCTGAGCAATGTGCTGAATCTGTAAATGAACTATATTGATTGACATCATTTAAATCCAGATACCCACTCTCATGTTGACGTGCGCTCCGTTGGACAGCAGCAGCTCCTGGCACAGCGCCCCCTGGCGCGAGGAGGAGGCAAAGTGCAGCGCCGAGAAACCCCTTTCGTTGACCTGGGTGGGCGGGGTGAATTAATTAAATGGGGAACATCAGATCCTGACACACACTCACTCACTCACTCACTCACACAGACACACACACACCTGGTTGACGTTGGCCCCGGCCTCGATGAGTTTACTGACCACCACGTCCTGCCCGTTGTAACAGGCCACATCGAGCGGGGTATTACCGTAGGAGTTCACATCGTTGATCTACACGAAACACACACACACAAACTTAATTTTAGCCGATTGAGCTGCTTCTTTCTGTTAGCATTTGAACCCGTGAATTGCCACTTGCGGCTTTATTTATTTGGTTTCTTTTAAAACGGAACAAACAGAGAAGGTGTGAAAGCACCCTAAATCAGAATATCCTTTATAATTCTGGTGGGTATTCAGGTAGTTTATACTTTTACACACACACACACACACACACACACACACACACACACACACACACACACACACACACACACACACACACACACACACACACACACACACACACACACACACCTGGTTTTTGACCAGGAAAATCTCTGAAAAAAAGTCGGACATATTTAAATCTCTTTGGTCATAATGTCGGTGTGAAAATAATTCTTTCCAAGCACAATTTGAATTAGTGCTGTGTGAATCGTTTCGATTAAAAAAAGTCCACAGATCTGTTCATTTCCGCGCCCTGCAAGTTGCAACAGGAAGCCAAATCAGTTTGGACGATCTGAAAGTTTAATCTCTGACCAATCACATTTGTCAACATAGAACTAAGCCCCGCCCCCTCTCTCGTGGTCAGGTAGCGCTGGTAAACACACACACAGAGTGGATACAAAGCACAGCGTCCAGGAGAGAAGCAGAAAGATGATGTATCGTTGACAACAGGAACACATACATCCATTGTTTGGCGCTTTTTTAAAATATTTAAGTTCTGACCCAAAGCAGACGGTAAATATTCAGGGAACGTCCCAACGAAGATGGACAACACCACAAACGTTATTATATATTTAGACCTACTTGCAATATTTATTTTGTTTTTTTGTAATTTATTTATTTTGGCTTGATCAAAATTTTGTCTTAGTAAAATGTTAAAGCGGCTGCACTTGTTACTTATTTTTCCACAAACAGAAATTATTTTATTTCAAGTAGTAATAAAAATTAATTTTTTTAAATGGCGTTTACTGACAGGACTTATCTTTTTTAAATATTCAATACATTTTTTTTTTTTTTTTTTTACATTGACCGGCACCAATTTTTTCTGACGGAAACTCTGGGCAGTAGAAAACTTTCTCCCTTTATCTAATCATTATTAAGTTAATGTTGATTGCACAGTGTCATGGCTAAGGAATAATGCCATCATCTGTGTTTAGATTGGTTCGCTATAAGCCTCCAGATCGCTATACACTGGGTACCATCTCCCAGGAAAACGATGGCTGGATTAATGGCAGTGCGTCACAGGATCTACGTGACCCATTGCACCAGTAGCCGACAATGGCGGAAGCTGGAGCAACCTGAATGGCAGTGGAAACTTTACCCAGCAAGTGAAAAAGAACGCTGTTGATTGAGGAGGCAAAGAAGGCGAACAGGAAGTGTGAGAGAAACAGGTAAAACCAGTGAACCTTGGATGGGCATTCACTTGATGGAGAGAGCTTTGGGACTTGAGAGCGTTCCTAACTGACTTTCAGTTGGAATTTTTTTCTAATGGATCAATAACACCGTTTTCACACCAAAATGAATCGGTTGAACCCGCTAAAAATAGGCGATTGACAATCTTTCCATTGCCAGGAGAAATGGTTGGTTCCAGTGTGATTGGGAATAAAACAGTAAAGGAGATAGCAACTTCAACAATAACAAAACTGTAAAACTTGTGGTCCCCGCGTTGCGATCCCCACACTCACAACATTTAACGGTCCCCCGTGCTGAAAACGCAGTCGTACAGATCATTCATCCATTAGACAGGACGTTTTCCAGGGAAAATCCATCCGACCCGCAGTGACGTCACCGTTTGCTGTGCGCACTCACTGTCATCTTCCATTGAAACCGTGTGAATCACAAACACGAAAAAGCAATAACACAAACAGCACTCCAAATGTCCGCGCAAAACTGGAAAAACTGAAAAACGGTACAGACAGCTGTTCAACCCAGTACAGTAACACATCAGGTGCACTGAGAGTCTTTACACAATGATATAGCCGCGTGTTCACACATCCATTGTCCAACGTCTGGGTTTGTCCGTAGAGGCGGTTGGCTTTTCATTCATAAAAAAAACTGCAGTCTCCAGTAGCGTGTGAAATCACTTTGTCACACAATCACATTGTCGAAGACAACAATGGAGCAAAAGCAGCGTATTGCGATTGGGATCCTATCTTTCATTATTAGGGGTGAAACCCCGAAGGGGTAGAACCCTATTGTTTTCTTGCCGCTTTATTCTTCTTCTTCGTTGTCTTATGCCACGTATCAAATTGCCGTGAGCTGGAATGAGCTAGAAACATGAAACTTGACCCAATAACTGGAAATGATGTGCAAATGCTACCCAAGAAACATGAGCCCAATCGGCCAGATGGTGGCGCTATAACTAAGGCCCAAAAGCGCAATTTTAGAAAGGCCACACCCCACACACTGTGACTCCGATTGATTGAAATTTGACACACGTCCAGCTCAATGTGCACTACAAAAAAGCTAATTGGACTATAAAAGTCCGCCATGACGGATTTTTGCCAATTTGCATAATGTGAAACAGTAATGCGAATAGACTTTTTGGGATTTTGACTATATCAATACTAAATTTCGTATATAGCATTGCGGGACTGAGATAAACGTCTATTATAAATGAGCGAGATCGGTTGAAAAACATGGCCACCATCAATCAAAATCAATCACGCTGTGCCAAGATAATATCTTCACACAGGGTAGGGCTTAGCAGGAAATAGGCTATAAGTCAAGCTGTCTCAGAGCTATCCTGATTAAACTGGGAGGAGGCATCCCACACTATGTCCTGAACATACACACACAATTTCGTTAAAATTTGATAAAGGGGGGCAAATTGCAGAATTCTTATCAAGTTCAAGAGATTATTTGTCACATACATACACTGAGTGCGCAATTATTGAAATGCTGTATACATTGTGATGATACAACAAGTGTTCTTTAAACAGAATTAAACTTTATGAAGTGACTGTTCGGCTTTTTTTGGGATATTTTTGGGACATTGAGCTGCTTCCTTCTGTTAACATTTGAACCTGTGAATTGCCACTTGCGGCTATATTAATGATTTGTTTGATTTGTTTCGTTTAAAACGGACCAAACAGAGTAGGTGTGAAAGCAGAATATGCTTATAAAAGAAAAAAAACAAAAACGTATAAATGCTTAAAAACAGCATTAAAACCTTTCATATTCTGGGGACACATAATGTGTACTGACAATCTGAATATCCTATAATTCTGGTGGGTATTCAATACTTTTGAATCTCTCACACACACACACACACACACACACACACACACACACACACACACACACACACACACCTTTCCAGACATTAAAAAGGCTACAGCACATATATATAACCACCTGATATTGTCTTCTGTTCATTATTTAGGTTTTTAGCAAATGAGCCAAAGCATTGTGTGTATTCTGACCTGGACCCCCAAGCCCAGCAGGTAGTGCACTGTGCTGCTCATGCCGCTAGAGGCGGCAGCGTGCAGCGGGGTGTAGGCCTTCTTGTCCTTGCAGTCCACCTCGGCTCCGCTGGCCACCAGCAACCTCACTACCTCCAGGTGACCTGCAGCACGCGGTGGGAATAAGCATTGGGGATCAAATCAAGAGCGACTCTGAAAGTGAAAGCTCTTCAAATCTAAAGAACCATGAAATCCTAAAGTAACGTGGGTTTCAAGTCCACCTATGGACTCCTGAAAACATACTGTTGCCGAAAGCAGCGCTGCAGCAAAACGGAATTCTCTGGGTTGTTATAATTTGCATATGTTCATCTGATGAGAGGGAGGCGTCAAGAATGGTGTGGAAGGAGAGTAGAGAGGGAAGGGAGGAGTGCTGGGTGTGAGCGGAAGGAGAGAAAGAGTGTCTGAAGTCTGAGTCTGTAATAAAAAGGGCCACGGCCATCCCAGGTTGTTACTGTCTGGCTGGACACCTCAACTCCGGGGTAGTTGAAAGCCTGGCGGCAGGCAATGAGACCTGCTTCAGCTATCCAGTGAGGTTCCGGTCTGGTCGACCCCGCCAAGCGTCACAGTATTATCAAACGGTTTCAAAATAATTGAATTAATATTTAAATCCCTACTGTTTCCAAAACTCCTCCTCCCTCTACGACAACATTTATGTGTCTGGGACGCTACTCACGTAGCAGGTGAAAAAACCACACTGCGCGCTGCGCCAACGCCTTCGGTGGTCTTCTACCGTTAGTACCGAGGGAACTGGCTTTTTTTTTTTTTTTTTTTTTTCTTCCACAATTTGTAAACATTGCCGATTTTTTTAACCATTCAAATTTGGCTGGGTGATTAATAACACGTTTATGTGCTGTGAAAAACTCTTAATTTCACCTTACAGGTACTTGAAAGAATGCAGCGTTGTAAAGCATCCGCTAATGGCCGTTCTAGGGCACTGACATTCCAAGTAATGCATGGCAACATGGAGAATATTCTACTGATGCCATGAGGTACAGGTTGGCAGAGGAACAGAGGCCTTTCCCTCCAGTTAATCCCCAGAGAACTACCGACAGAGAAACCATTCACCCTCACGATGAAGGGGCAGTTCAGACACTGAATGAAAGATTTACTGTGGCCAAATTCCTTTTCAATATTTGGGCTGAACAGAAAATGGTCAACAATTGGTCTTTGTCAACGGTTTCCTGTTTATGTCAGATTTAACACAATTAATAATAAAGGTTGTTGTTTAGTTTCTTTCAGTGCCCAAACCATAATCCAACAAGAAACAGGATTTGATGAGAATCAGAATCAAGAATCAATAAAAACCTAAACAATACCAACGCCAGAGGGAATAGATACTACTACAACAATCTCTGCAAAACTAATTAGATGAAATAGTTCTTGGTTCATCATTATTAGGTAATCGCCGCAAAAGGGCCTCAAAGCCCTGGGTCAATGCCTTTGTGTTGGATCCTTCAACAAGCGTCTCACCCATGTAGGCCGCCCAGTGCACGGCTCTTCGGTCCTTCTTGTCAAAGGCATTTATGTTGGCTCCTCTGGAGAGCAGCAGTTTCACCATCTAGACACACACACACACACACACACACACACACACACACACACACACACAGTTCTGGGATCTATGCGTTGTGTTTGAAGCCGCGTTGGGGAGGGGGGTGTTGGGTTTTACCGACCTCCACGTGTCCGCTGAAGGCCGCGAGGTGCAGCGCGGTGCGACCCGCCCGGTCCGACACATTTACGTTGCTAAGCAGCGGCACCAGGGCCTCAGCGCAGCCCACCGCCTTGTTGCTAGCAGCAACGTGCAGCGGCGTCTGCCAGTTCTTGTCACGGGCGTTCACATCGGCACTGTGCTTCAGCAGCACAGACACGGCGTCCTGGACGGAGCGAAAGCGTGGTTAGCGGAGCGGGAGACGCTGTGGTTATTATCATTGCAGAGTGTGTGCTCTATTTTAGATCAAAAATACCTACATTGACTAAAGGTGACAATGTCTGTTTCATATCCATACGAATACATTTTTTACAATTATAGCACAAACACGTGTTTGTCTTGGTGTTCTACTACACACACAGTAATGTTACACATTAAATACAAAGCGTCATGTCAGACTGACATGGTACAAACATAGAATAATAACATTACATGCACACCACGCTTCCAACGTCCAATGTAACATATGGACCATTTACTGGACATTAAATGGCAGATGCCCAAGTGCCAGTCATTTCTAACACTGCCAATATTTAGTATTGGCAGCCAACCCACTGTGCTGCAGATAATTCACCATGATTGTATTCAAAAATTATATATATTTAATCAAATTAAAGGATTATTCAGGAATTACATTATTTTAGCATTTTAACATAACATGACCTCCATTCTACCAGCTCTGGGTCCATGGGCTGTAGCCCCTGTAAGTAATTTCATTAAAACGGCTCAGGGTGTGTGTGTGTGTGTGTGTGTGTTACATTTACCTCGCTGCAAGAGGCGACAGCTCGGTGAAGAGGAGTCAACCATTTGTTGTCTTTGGCATTAACTCTGGCCCCTTGGGAATGGGAGAGAGTGATAACCATATAAAGAGGGAGAGAGACAGAGAGAGAGAGTCAGGAGCCAGAAACTTTTAGAGAAGAATGTCTTGCCATTGGAACACATCAGGGGCTGCTTAGATAGCTTAGAGGTGGATTAAAAGGTGGAGAGGCTTCTTCTCTAGCTTGGATGGTAAAGGATCCTTTAGGGGCACTCGACCCTGGGGCTTAAATCTCTGGGTCTGGATGTGCACCTGTCGCCTAAGGTCATTGAGAAAGTGTAAAAACATGCAAACATGGCGTCAGCTGCGGCCCCACCTCCTGACCCTCGCAGCTGACTACCCAAAAGCCAGAAGCGTGGAAGAGATCAAATGAATGACAAATGACCGGCCATGTCACGGGAGAGGAAAGTGAAATTGACAGCAGTGGACAGGCACGTGCGCAAAACACGCTCGGGGCCAGCGGTAGCACAGGAGGATCAAAACAGCGCGCACACGCAGACAGAAGGACTTTGAGTTTAGAGGAAGTTGAGAAGTGGATAAGAAACAAATACAATGAACAGGTTCATGCACAGTGCTCACCATAAAAAATTGGACAGTGATGAAACATGTTTTACTATTTTGGATCTGTACTCTTAATGTTTAAATTAACAATCAAACAATGAATGAGCTGAAAGTACAGATTGTCTTCTTCCATTTGAGAGTATTCGCATGAATATTGGTTTCCAAACAGTTGAATAACGTCCCCTTCTTTCAGGTAACGAAAGGCATTTGAACAGATTAATATTGTATGTACAAACTATGCACTATTTTTTATCATTTGGTTGGAGATGTTTTGTATGAAGTGACTCACTCATCAACTCACCAGACTCTGAGTAACACTGAGTCACACAGAGTCTGTGACTCAGTGTGTCTCAGACTACGTGACCATAAAACAATCTCTTTGAATTTCACTCTGTAAATATATGGAGAGCCTGCAAAGGGTGCCGTGTGGGTGCGGGTTCATCAATAACTTCCTAGTTAAGCTGCTGATGGGAGCGATGCCACATGAGAAGCAGCGTTTCAGCGGATCACCTGAGAGGATGAGCAGCTCGATGATCTCGGCGTCGCCCAGGTACGCCGCAGCGTGCAGGGGGGTCCGCTTCTCGTTGTCCTGACGGGGGATACGCAGAGCGCGTCAACACCAAACACGCACTCAGACAAACCGTGGTATACAGTACACAAAACACACAACCGTACAATCAACAGGCCACTCGAGTCAGGCATGGGACTTGGGAAACGAGTGAACATTCCTCCATCAACCTTTCTCCTGAACTCAAGTGTGTAATTTGTCAGGGTCCCAAGCAGGCTGGAGATTTTCTGGGATATTTCCTGGCCGTCTCCTTATATCGGTCAGCCCCGCTGCTTCTGCCAGAAACCAGTATCGGATCCATCGCTCTTTCTCGCTCCGCATTGATCCCTCCACCGTCCGTCCCTTCCGACCCCCCCCCACCGCTCCTCTCCCCTACCTTGCTTACAGCGAAGGAGAGGGCAATCAGGAGAGTGGTGGTATAAACATTGTCATGTGACCCAGAGAGTCAGCAAACAAGAGGCCTGAGCGAGTGTTGCTGACTCCAGGGAGACTCGTTGTGATGATCCCAGCATTATAAATCCAGAGGGGGGGGGCACAATGAAATTGAGGAAAAACACTCTTGGAAAGTGAAATGGAGAAAGGAGAGTGATAATGGTTGGAAATATCAAGCAGCCTGTGATTTTATATTTATATATATATATATATATATATATATATATATATATATATATATATATATAATTTTTGGAATTTTCATGCTTTATTTGATAGTGACAGTGCGGAGGAAAGGGGAAGGCAGGGGGCAGAGAGAAGGGATGACATGCAGCAAATGGCCTCGTGCCGGAATCAAACCCCGGCCACTGCGGTAAGGATTCAGACTTTTATATGGTGCGCTCTACCCGGTGAGCCACTGGGGTGCCCCCAGCCTGTGCTATTCTGCTCTGGTTGGCAGTTATATGAGATGGGGCTGCCAAAAGGTACTCTCACTCAATCGATCCGTCAATAGGAGCCCAAATCAATATTAGGTCGCTGACTGACTGCTCTTCCCCCTGGCCTTGTTATTATGGCACCGTGTATCACAGACTGAAACACAGGGGGGCAATTAAAACAATGCAAAAAGCAGAGGGATAATCAGAGCATATAGTATAAAAAGGGGCAAGGCTCATCAGAAGTACATTTGGTGGAAAGGATTCAAAATGTATGTGGTGATGAATAACGTTATTTTGTTAAACATATCCCATATTTGATAAGTATCCCAACATAACCCATATTTATTTAGCTGGAACCTTATAAGAAACATCCATTCAATGTATTTGTGTTACACATGTGCTCCTCTATATGAAATTTCCATTGGTGGTGGCGGGGTCCGCCATTGGCAGCCACAGTGAATTTTACATAGCAGCATAGCTAGTTGTGGTCAATAAACTGCCGATATGGATGCACATTAACAGAAAAGAATAGCACCCTCAGATGAAAAAATTATCCCACCACCTCAATTGACCAAGAAAAATAATTAAAAACAAAAAAATCAAATCATCAGAAGAACCTTGGAAGAATCTTGAAGAGTTTGGCTACCTGCACATTGACGTCCTCTTTCTTGAAAATGAGGGAGCGAACTTCGTCAGGGTCCACATTGAAGATGGCTCTCAACAGAGATGGCTAAGAACAAACAGAAAGGAGAGCCGTTAAAGCCAGTGTGTGAGAGAGTGCCATGTAAGAAGAAGTGTAAGAAGAGACTGTGATGTATCACTCCTCTTTGTTTGACAGCCTCACACGCAGCAACACCATGATCCAAGGTTGGAGATGCTAAACTGTTGTTTACACACGCACACGCACACACACACACACACACACACACACACACACACACACACACACACACACACACACGCACACGCACACACACACACACACACACACACACACACAAGGGGGTAAAGCAGCTCCTGCTGGCACCTGCATGTGATGCAGCTCACAGGAATAAAAACAGCACTGTAAAACCCAGGTGGCACGTAGACATGCCAACTGAGTTACATGTGTATTCATGCTAAACCTTTCATTAAGACAACTTGGTAACAGAAGAATGCATGGAGGGGGAAGATATCACCAAGGATCAGGGGAGAAAGGAGATAAGTGTCGTTCCACGACGGGTAAAAATTAAGCGGAAGGTGTGAATGAATGAACAAAAGCACTGAAACTGGATGGATTTCCTAAGAATCATGTCGTGCTCGCAGCTACTTTTCAATCGGCGGCTCTCATGTCACGTCGGTGCGTGTGTGCCAGAATTTAAACCAGCGTGGAGCTGGCTGACAGCTGCTGGGATTTATAAAAACTACTTGACAAGTTCCAGGCGTGTACCTTCCAGAGGTGATGGTTACTGGGAAAAATGGCTATAAACAATAACCTGTTTGAATAATGAATCAATTTCCCACACATTCAGTGGAGTTCTTCTTCTTGCCCACCATCTTATTTTGTTAACCACAATTAGCTCTGACATGAGACAAACAAACATAAAGCAGTATTGTTTTAACATGTTTTTGATAACTTCCTTTTGCATTACAACCATTTTCAACAATGGCATACGCTCAAAATGAGATGCAATGTTTTAAATATAACACTGATTAAGCGTTACATTTATTGCCTAAATACCAATTCTGTCTTTTGTTATGTAAAATATATCACACTTGATGTAATTCAAAAGTTTTGCCTTATGCCTCCACATGAAAACATGTGTACTGCAAGAGTGAAGACTTAACATCTGTGGTCTTTTCAGAATGTGAGACAACCGATGTCAAGTCTTGTTGATGTTATGTTAATGGTGGGTTATGAGGAGTTAGAGAGGGTGGTTAACCCTCTAGATGCTGGAACACTGGAAATGTAAACACAGGTTTTCAATCACACCAGGTTTTTAATCTCCCATTTAAACATGTTTAAGATCATCTATCTTTTCTCTTAAAAAGAGCTTTAATTAAACATTTGTAAGTTTGTTTTGTTGATATGTAGTCTTTCGTGGACACCAAGTTACCCGCGTTAGCCATGGTTCTTGGCACACAGCCTCTTCTCCCTCAAAAGGTGGCTCAGTGTAAAGTGAAAGTGGGATTAAAATTATTCCATTCGCAACTATGCAGTTCCTCCACATACTTCTCATACTCTTGATTATAACTTCCCTCTCCTCCTAAAAATAAGTGGGGTCGTCAGCCATGTAGCCGTATGTCGGCTGCCTATTACTATAATGTCTGCTGGAGCAATGGCAGATAACAGCGAAGGTAGACACGACAGAACTGACCTGCAGAACTACAGAACTATTCTGTAATGAGAGCAGCTAAATGAGAGCGTCCTTCTCGTGAATACTTCAGAGAGAACTGAGAAATGGAGGACATGTTTCTGCAGGCGGCTTAGCATTTCTGTGGCTAATAACGCAGACAACAAAGGCCTTGCACACAATCCATACAAACCAGCAATCATCTCACATAGAAAGGCTATATTGGGGATTATATTGGTGCTATATTCAGCACAGCAGGTCATGGGTTTCGACAGCTTGTATTTTGATCAAGCAGGTTTTGCCACTATGCACTTCATTGTTCAGGTAATGCATTGAAAATGAAACGCTCAGACCTATCCATCAGTGTGTCTGCTCCAAAACCATTACGAGAAGAAAAACACTAACTGGTATGAACCATCTCTGCCAGATGCCAATGAATCATTACTAATGAAAACCAAATGCATGTGCGGGATGTGAAAATGTGTTGGTCAGCATTCTCGAATGCAAAGCCGCACAGACAAGAGGATCTCACCTTGTCGTGCTGAGCGCCTGCCCTGCGAGAGGCATGATGGGATCTGCGGTCCGGGGAGGATTTGGGCCGAGGAGGTGGGGGGGCTGTGGAGGGCTCGTCCTCCTCCACCTCCTCCAGCACCACGATACAGACACGACTTGCCCGCTCCGACCGCATCAGGAACAAACACGCACGCACACTCTCACACACACACACACACACACACACAAATACACCCTGTTCACACTCACATACGTGCGCGTTCTTGGAGCGCAAGTCTCAGCAGTGAAATCCGACAAAATAGCCTGGTCCTCGTAAACACATCCCCCATGTCTATAGGCAAAATCCAATCCAACACACTGTGTCCTTTATCGGGGAATGTGTGTCGGCTGCATGGCTCTGCTCCCTCTCCTCCTCTTCTCAGCAGGGGATTCCTTTGCGTAACGGCGGTGGCAAGCGGCATGCGGCAGAATGAGCCTGGCTCTCTAGCTGCACGCGCAGAAAGCTGCATATCCTACAGCCAGGCACACGTGCACACGGACGCGCACGCTCAGAGGCAGACGCACAGAGAGAGCCTGTTATTAACACGGACAATGCTGGGAGCCGGAGCCAAGCGGTGCATGCGTTTATGTGACGCTCGTTTTAGAGCAGACTGCTGAAACCAGCTCTTTGAGAGGGAGAGAGAAGGGGGGAGGGGAGAGAGAGCGAGAGAGAGAGAGAGAAACAGGGAGAGGGAGAGGGAGAAAGCGAAAGCAGACTGGAGCTGGATGAGGGGATAGGGTGGACAAAAAAAAAGGAATAATTGTGGGCAGGTAGGTAAACAAATAAGCCCTTTCTATTGGGAGAACCGTAAGCCTGAAGAATGAATGGACAAAGGCACAAAAACGGCTCAAAAGCCAGCAGTGGGAGGGAAACTGGTTTGAGGGGAAAGTTAGCAGAAGCCGGGAAGGAGTAAGGTAAACTGAATGGAAAAGTATGACATCTGAAAGGGGGACGGCAAGCTTTCTCCATCTTCCACTGGGACCACAATGAGACCGGTCCTCTGATGTAAATGGCAGCTGGTGTTCTGAAATGAATCTAATAGGCACAGGGATCAATGTGCTGCTGATTGTTCTGATTAACTGGTCACTAACGTATTGATGCAACACTAATCCATTTGTGGAAGTGCAAGCTCAGGTGTAGTACTCATTTATTGTAAATTAGGTCCTTTTAATCCAAAGCAGAGCAAGGCTGTTACATAACGTAGGCATTAGGCAATGGCCAAACCCAAGATAATCAAAAAGCCAGAAGCTAAACCATATGTAGAGGAATTGACAAAATTTGATGTTAGTGGCTCACCAACGTGCAGCTGAAATAGGAAACAACTTACTGTTTTCGTGTGTGTGTGTGTGTGTGTGTGTGTGTGTGTGTGTGTGTGTGTGTGTGTGTGTGTGTGTGTGTGCGCGCCAGTAACTCATTTGGTGTATTGGTGGCATTGTTTCAAAACTTCCCCATCTCATTATAAAACTGGAACAGACTGGCTTTGCCAAAGAACGTAAGGGTAGCTAACAAGAGCAGTGTGCGTACCCCTTCATATTCAAGACGGATCCAAAAGAGGCAAATTTGCCAAGCCGCACAACCCTATTAACTCACAGGGGAGGGATAAAGAGAAGAGGGGGAAGAGAGATACAGTCAAACGGATAATGTCTGGTTGTCATTAGTTTCGGAAAAGCTGATGGGCCTACCATATATGAACTTCGTCTGAAAAGCAAACCAGACTGAAAATTAATCCAAAGTGAAGTCCAGGTGTTAAAATATTTAACGTGAACTGGAAAAACTATAAAATAATGAGAGGGATAGGCAAAGGGACTCTAGATGAGCACTATGGAATGTTTGTAGCTATTTATATGTGTGTGTGTGTGTGTGTGTGTGTGTGTGTGTTGGTGTGTAGCACGCAGAGTTTAAAATACCTTCTGTGTTGGTGCTGAGCATTTCTAGCGGGCCTCTGAGAAAAATTAGAGATATATAACTACAGATAAATAGGCTAACAGCACTCCACTGTTTTACAGTGGCTCCTTCCTTGTTCTGCGCTCTCCCAAATCCCAAAACGAGCTGTGTGAGGATGAGAGAGTCAGAAGAGGAGGCTCAGAAAGTGTGTGTCTGAGGCGTTTTCTGACCTTTACTCTGATCCTCTGCACAGGAATGGCCGTGCAATATAAGCCACATTCATACACAAACATACACACAAGCTCCAACTTACTCACATGTGGGGGTCTGAGAGCCAATCAGCTTTGTTTTTATAAATATGTACATCATGTAAAATTTCATAGAATCTTAAAATCACGTGAATTTAATGCACGAGACATTCTTTTGTGCAATGCAGACAAAACTGGGATGCTTACATAACAACATGTGGCTCAACTTTGAGAGTGGGCCTGAAGCTTGCTCACACAACCCTGCAAAATGTTTGCGATTTAGAACAATCAAGAACACCAAAAACGGTTTAATATCTAATTTTTTAAATCGACATAATTTGAACTCACAGGGAACCCATGTGTGTTTCCCACGCAAAGAAAACATGATATGGTGTACAGATTTAATATGGCTCTTAACGTGTCGTGTGATCAGTAAAGATTCACAGTAAAGATTCTTCTAATTCTTCTTCGAACACAAATTCACATTTTATATGACTGTACTTTAGAGACATCTAAATAAATATAATAAAAATGTATTTTCTGAGCTTCTGTTTTGATGCGTGTGTCGCAAATGAATTTGAGGTCAGTACTACTGCTACCCCTTGACATATGTCTGTCCAGATTTGTTTAGTTTCATGCCCGGAAAGAAAGGCCTTTCATGTGCTATTCTAAACTATTTGGATAATACACCAGACTCCATCCACTTATGAGGCTGGAGCTGCCTACACACACATGCGAGTGTGTTACCGTACAGATTAGATTACCGTGGTGCAATTACTCAGAATGTGCTGTGCACATATAGAAACTGTGCCTGGCTGTATGGAAGATGTGGGTTTCAAATTGAAGTAAAAGTAGTGATTGGGCAAGGTAGGCGCCGCTCCTTTCCTGTTGCTTGTCTCCTCTGGGAAGTAGCGAGTGAGGATCAGCGGTAGCACAGGGATAAACCATGTGTGTGTGTGTGTGTGTGTGTGTGCGCGCGCATCTCTTTAACAAACTCAACCCTCCCCAATGAAGACCGGCCACTGTGCCATCTGGCGCCCTCTAGCGCGCACACAGGAGCTGGTTCAGCTGCACTATTGGGGTTGAGGGTGAGGGGTGTCTGTTTGGCCTTGGCCTCCCTGGGTCCCTCAGGCTGCCACTGAGTCCAGCTATTTCGGTCTCTTCCGTCAGCAAGAAATGCAAAGGACAATAGAGAATGTAATTGAACTAGTCACACGCACTCTTCCGTTGACAGACTATAATTCGTAGGGTTTTAAGAAAGTCTGGCGTGTGTAAAGTGTGTGTAAAGTCTGTGGAAAGTGTGGATAATGATAATGTAAACAAAAAAGAAGGTCTATGTGCCCATTATTGAGTATTACATTCAGGTCCCTCTTAAGACACGAGAAGATTCAAATTGCTAAGACATAAGGTTTATTTAAGACGAGCAGAATCATTTCATATGCAATGGAGATAGCTTTATCCCTGATGGGATGAAAAACAATATTGTTGACTCTGTATAATCAAGATTCTCAAGTCTGACAATCTCACCCAATGTTGCCCTATGCATCTCTACCATTAGTTGACAAAAGGTAGTGACAAACACAACTAAAAAGCTCAAACACGTGGTTGACAAGCACACATCACCAGAGCTTGCGAGTTTGGTACCAGGATAGACGCGTTACTTTAACTCACAGGTTTCCTTCTCATCAGCAACAGGTGACCAACCAAAATATTTAGCAGACTGAAGTATATTACCTAGATATGCCTCAGTAATAAGCAGAAATCATGGTTTTGGCCTAAAATTGCCAGTACTATGGACTACACCCGTGACTTTCAGTTTATATGCGGTAAGAATTATACAGGTGTGTCGTGAAAATTCTCCAGATTCCACTTGAAACACAAATAATAGAAATAGGCATCGTGTTGCAAGATCAAAATTGCAAGGCTGTAGTAATTCAGCGATTGCAGCCAGGGTAGCAGCTCTGCTTTCATCAGGACAAGCTCAAGTTTCACGTTGAAAGAGTCATTTCAAGTAGTTAACAAGGTTGCGGTGTCGAGTGTGTGTGTGTCTTTGCAAAAAGACAATTTGAAACGTCAACCTGCAATTTGCATTGGGTGCTCACGCCTTGGAAATGAATAACGGTTCAGTCTGAATAGAAATCATTTTGAAGGGCCCCCCCAAAGGGGTCCCCTGGCCACGGGCTGAGAACCGCTGGTCTGGAAGGCGGCTTCACAAGATCACTTGGAGGTAGTTCCATTAAAACGTGGCGGCGTTGTAGACGCCGCATCGCTGTCGTGTGAAAGTTGGAATTGAAGAAGCAACAGCTATGGGTCACCGTGCTAGAGCTAGCTAGCTTAGCATGAAGGCACCCCGCTCGTTAAGGGGTTAATGCCACTGCAACTTATGAGCACCACTTGAAACAGTTACAAAGAAGATGGCGTGAAAGTTTGTTCGCGAAATACAATGCCGGCTGACGATGAAGGGCTTATTACCTGGTCCCGGATCTTGAGCACCATCGTATCGGCCGCTCAGCCGGGGCGGCGGCGGCGGCAGGCGGCGGGCGGCGGGCGGCAGGCTGGGGGCAGTGGATCCAAGCGGAGCAACCTCCCCTTTCCTTCCTGCCATGGAGTCCATGGCATGGACAAACTGTTGACATTAAACTGAAACTGCAACTCCCAGGATTCCGAGCCACTGGAGGTCGATCAACCGCGTCGCGGAAGTTACGGGAGGTTTTATCTTAACTTTTGATAATGATTTTAAATTCAAACCAATCTACTAATGCCTTTCTAACAAACAATTGTTTGACCAAAAAGGCTATGGAGATGATTAACTTTTGTTTAAGCACGACATCATACTGTAGCACTGTACCCCTATCGCAGGTAGAGTTATTTAAAATTGTGTCATCCTATTTTTTTTTTTTATCGGTTTTTGTTTTATTTGTTTGTTTGTTTGTTTGTTTGTTTATTTATTTGGCGCTGAGAAGTTGCGTCAACCTTAATATATTTTAGAAAGCAATATTTGTGTTGGATGACTCTGGGGATGAATGACTTCGTTTTCTACATTTTATTTTTTACTTTTTTTTTAATTCAAATTATCGTATATCGTTGTCACGATATGTCTCACACGCGGATTATTTGTGGGGTTGAGAGTTTTAATCATATTTTAACTTTGAGAACGCTCTTGGGGCGCCCTCCGGTGGATAGAGTGCATCCGTGGTCTCGGTTTAAAACAAAGCCTATCTTAACTAAATAGATAAAACATCCACTTGTCGACTAGAAAGTATAATAACTGGCCTTCCCTGTCAAACGTCATATGCAAGCAGTAGTTTAAAAGGCTATTTCTAGATAAATCTTTAGACAGAAGTTAGGCGTAGGTCTTTACCGTTACAATAATCTTTTCTCTCTTCCGGCTGCTCCCGTTAGGTGTCGCCACAGCGGCTCGTCTGCCTCCAACACCTTCTGTTCTGCGCCTCTTCCTCCCTTACACCATCAGCCTGCATGTCCTCCCTCAGCACATCCATAAACCTTCTCTTTGGCCTTCCTCTTTTCCTCTTGCCTGGCAGCTCCATCCGCCTTTAGAATAATAATAATAATAATAATAATAATAATAATAATAATAATAGGCCACCTTGGAAAACTGTAATTTGCAACACAAGTTAGGCCTGCGCTTCATTAAAAAAAAACAAAAAAACTATTTCCGATAGTTTTTCTGTTCATTTATTTTTAGGCTGAACATAAGTTTGAGTTGGGAGTATTCTCATCTACCAAATTTCCATACAGGAATCGTGTGACTAATACAGAGAAAATATTCCTTAATTCATTTTAGTACCGTGTACAAAACACACAAAAATCTTTGCTCAGGACAAATGATTGGTTTTAGTATTAGTCACTTTCTGTACAACGCTGACACATGAAATAGCACGTGAATAGAATGATTAATCCCAGTGATTTATTCTGGAGTCTAAATGTTTTAATTTACAGACATGAATATAATTTGTGGTTGTTAAGAGCAGAAAACTATCCACAAAATTGAACACATTTGACCTGCGATCCTGTCAGATGCTTGTTGTCTGTCTCGACATCTTAAAGCTTTTTTAGATATCCATTTCAAGAAGAAATGATATATCCAATGTTAAGGACTGGAACTTTTCATGCTTTCTAGAGCGAATTCAGTGTTTTCTCCTCTCAGTGAGCTTTATTGGGAGTAAACTTCATGAAATCAGCTTGTATTAGAATCCGCTCTCATCGCTCCATGAATTCTTCTGTGTTGTTTAAGAGAGGAATTCCTTGAGAAGCATTTACCACAAACGAAGCATTTGTACCTTTCTTTGTGGGTTTCTAGGTGTTGAGTTAAATGCTCTGTAGACTCTAAATCCTCCCCGCACACCCCACAGATCCACGCTTTGTCCCGCGTGTGCGTCTGAGAGTGCTTTACCAGCGTTGACATGCAGTAAAAAGACTTTCCACACAGTTTACAGTGAAATGGACCGCTGGCCCGTGGAACGGCAAGAACATGCACAGACTTCTTCCATTTTGAACCAACATAGCGACGGTGCCTTTTCACAGTTTCCACCCTCTGTGACTTTCGTATCTTTAAAGCCGACCGAGATCCACATCCTAGTTTCCAACTACTTTTTGGGCTCGGGTTTCCACGTTTGTCTGAGGAGCCGTCCACAGTCGGCTGGAGATGATCACCGGCTGTCTTCAATACCCCACTAGCCACTTCAGAGAGTTCCACCGGAGAAGCAGGAAAATAATCCACCCCATGAATCTGTCCGAGACGCGTGCTCAGAGCTGGACTTTGATTGAGAGTTGCTACATGGGAAACTCCCATTTCCAGACCTCGAGCATGATCTCCCGTCCAATCACGACACAGGCCATGTTGCTCTTCTTTGATCTGAAGGTTTTCCAGCTCTTCCAGGTTTCTGCTGCTGGGCAAGCTGGGATGCACTGAGGAGAGCAAAATTAAACATATATTTTTACGTGGCTCAAAGAGACCCAGTCTAGAAGGAAATTTGTGTGATGACCGCTGCAGACCTTGGCACTGCCTTCCCTCCGGACCGATCGATGGTTCTTCTTTTTCTTCTTTAATCAGAGGCAGCGGCGAGGGCTCCTGCTCCCCCTGCTCCCCCTGCTCCCCCTGGCACAAACTGCTCAACTCAGGCCAGCACCACTGCTCAGGAGGAAGCTCCCCCTCGCCAAATGACATAGATTGCTGGAAGTGTTCTGAAGAAAAACACAAAGTTAAGCTTCTGATAAGAGGTTGATGGAGGCAGAGAAAAAGCCCTGTAAAAAAATGTGATTGTGAAAATATAAGCTATTCACTCAATGATTTGTTTATTTTTTATTACATTTATCCTCATGAATAACCGAGTAAAGCTCGAGAGGTTTACACAAACATAAAATACAATGGCTACATATAATTTTGCTTTCCCAAAACTCAGGAGCAGTTGACTTATTAACAACTCACCCATGTCTCTGCTTTGCTGCTGTAATAGGAGACCTGTCAGGACCAAACAATCAGTTGTGTTAAGTGACTTCAATAAACCATGATCTTTACTACTTTAAAGGAGCAATAGACAACTTTTTTGCTTTGACTTAACATTATGGTGTCCATGCTGAATGCACAGTGTAATGGCTATAGAATAATGATACCATCAGCGTTTATGTTGGTTCCCTAAAAGCCACGACATCACCCATGCATTCAGACTGCGATCGAGTACGAAGTCCCAGGAAAATGTTCCATTTACAGCAGTGCGTCACAGGAAGTGCGTCAACCAATGTGCCATCACAAACCATTAGCAGAAAGTGGAACAATCTACTCCAGGTAGATAATAAAGATCTTGCCCGTTCCAATATGGCGGTGCCGTTGACGTATTGCAGCTATGAGCCGAAGTAGTCAATGTGGCGTCTATGTATATGATTGCGCAACCAAAATTGATAAAATGGAACTAAAATTGTGATTGTGTGCAATTTCAATTTACCTTTTCAGTGAACATGCTTCTTTCTTCTCTCTTATTTCCAAAGTGGTGTTGATTATTTACACGTAGAGCTCTGAGCGATCATAAAGCAATCCGGTTGTCTTTGTGACCGCAGCGCAAAAGTTGTCTATTGCCCCTTTAATCTGAAAGTAAACTTCAATGGTATATTCAAAAAAGGAAACACATAAATTGAGAAAAACCGACCATGCTGGTTAGAAAGGTGCACTTCAAAGTTGTTCTTTCGATAAATTGTCTTTCCACAAGTCGGGCAGTGCCAATGACTGCGGCCATTTATCCTTTCTTTGCATGCACATGGAACAATAAATTTCCCTAAAATCAAAAACAAAAGGTTACTTCATAAACAGTAGGATTTAAATGTCAGGCAACATGCCAGGTCATAAGATGGATGTAGGTACATTAAACTTACCAATGCCGTTCTCAGTAAAATGAATGGCAAAAAAATAATGCCTCTTTGCCAAATGCATTTCACTGGCCTCAGTTTCCTTAAAGCAATATGGACAGTTGCCGACACCGGCAAACCTAAGGAATTCCTCGCGGGAGTTGAACGCGCACTGTGGGTCTGGAATGCAAAGAAAACAAAACAATAGTCTTCTCAAATTCGGGCAACAGCAAACTAGATGTCCCTGTAAAAATGTTTTAATACAAACAGCCCCGACCCTGAGGAAAACCATACCACTGAGTGGAGAGGGGTTCCTGACTTGAAAAGAGGTGTGAATGTGTTCTGTTTCTGATGGAGCAGGTGTAATGTAGGTAGTTGTAGAGGGACCTGCTGTACAGGAAATACATCAAATAGGGTGAGGAACAAGCACTATATAAACAGTTTTAATAACAGCAGTATAAAAAAACAAGTCAACGACTGTTTGAAATGCAGTGAAACAGCATAGTGCCACTAGTGTCTAAGCCACTAGGTTATTTTCACACGTTTTTCTTTCACAAATAAAATAAATAAATAAATCTGCAAGCCTTAAATATTGATGATACTTGATTCTAAAGTCAAAATGTTCCCCTGCTTGCAACGTTCAAATCCAACCGCAGCCATAGAGCGCAACAACTTGTCACGCGGCAAGATGACGCCGTCTGGTGACGTCATCGGAGAACTGTAACTAAATACAATTGAATATAAAAAAATGACAACGTATTGACTTTCAAGTGTTTGTTTGTTTGTTTGTGTTGTGTGATCGACTGATATCTTAACGTTAGGATATCGTTTTTTTCGTTTTTCCAATCCCATTTGAATCTCCTCTGACGTCGTGGGTCGCGACGTCGTCAGACTTGAGCCGTAACGTCGGTCCAAAACGACGTCCACAACGCACGGACACGAGCCACCGGACAGCTTCGCGAGCGAGAAGTACAACCCCGAAATGAATGATTGATTTTACCCTTCTCCGGCAACTTGGGTCTGAGCACAACATCCAGGAGTGTGCGCTGGCGCTCGGTCTCCCTCCTCAGCCGAGACGCCTGCTCCTCGTAGTCCGTTAGGGTTCTCTCGACGACGCCCAGGATGTCAGCGGCGGCGGCGTGCAGCCTCTCGGCGACAAACACCCGCAGCTCCTCGATTTGAAACATCTCGCGTGGTGGTGCGGGAGGGCTTGCTTCCCTGTCCATGTCTCCAGGCTCCGGCGGTCATCCACACGTCGTCCCCCCCCCCTTCTCCCTTCTCTTTCGGCTTCTTCTTCCCTCTTCTTCCTTTTGATTATTCTTTCGCTTCTTCGTTGTCTTCCGCTTCGTCTTCTTCTTCTTTCCGTTTCATGACGGGTGGCAACCAGCGTCGAGGTGGTATTTACCGCCGCCTACCGTGTCGGAATGTGGGCCAGCGTTATCCATCCCCCACCCCCCAAAAAATACAAATTAAAAACGATCTTTCACTGAACACTAAGGGCTGGGCGATGAATAGTTGGAATATCGATATGAGACTACTCTGCCTCTACCTACTTGGTCATAACGTCCACATTACTAATGACTGTTTGTCAAACATTCATTGTGTGTGAATATCTTGTGAAAGCACGAATCACGGAATGAACCATGAAGTTATCGGGATGGAATTGTGTCGAAACACATCGGGATATCTGATGGTGTCAGTATCAACAGCCGCGAGAAAACAAAAAAAGCAAATTTGGTTACTCGGTTATATATAGTCGAAAACGAAACGCCGAATTTCTCAATGCATTTCCCACTAAGCACTGAAATGCAAATGTTCTTTGTGCAGGGGTAAAGAGATTGCTGATCAGAGCAAAAGGATAATAAAGACAATTAGGGCTCATTAAACCGGATGGTGTTCTGCGCTCATCCTGACCCATCGCTCACTCTCACCGAAGTAAATCAAAGCGGTAAATATGTGTAATTATAACAGTAATGATGTTTTGATTGGACTCAACGGACTTGCGTGCAGGATACATTTATACGTTTACTGCAATTTAAGATTTTTTCACTCCTTGCGCAAACAGCTAGAGGCACAACGCTTAGATAACCTGACACAGTACTTGAGGTAAAATAAGTGAAACCCGACTGCAGACATGATGCACGGTTTGATTTTTATTTAAACAATAAAGTAGAAAAGTAGAAATCATTTACTACTGATCACGAAAATGTCAGAGAACACTGACACAATGAAAACGCTCCCAGTCTTGCTCGGCATCTCCCTCTGTTCCTGAAGGGTTCTGACAGTAGCGCCCCCCCTGGATTTCACGGAGGACGCTCGCAGCTTTGTCCATGTGGACGTATCACTGGCCCTGAAAAACAATACGGAATAATCCACGCAGCTTCTCCCAGCACAGAACAGCAGATGGAGTTTTAATCTGGAGAACGCAAAACATTCCGACCGCGGGTACGATTCCATGGACAAATGGTCACCATTATCCTGACGACGACAACGTCATGAAAAATGTCTTGAATTATAACGTACCTCGTTCAATTCGTCCGCCAAGGTAGTTTTCTGAGCGGCAGGGTAAAGAGAAACACTTTTTCTTGGAGTAAAAGGGTACGTCAGGCCTTGCCTCACACAGTGTGTGTATGTGAGGTCGCAGTCATAGCCAGCTGGACAGCAATGATACCCATCCAGGCAGCACTTGGCCTACAAAAGCAAAATAATCAGGCACCTCAAACGTAAATTTGTAAAACGTGTAGATGTTGAAGTTAAGACTCGGTATAATAGTTTGTAAGGGCGATGACAAAATGTTGGAGCCGCACAGCAAGGATGTGTGGGGTGCCACTCACTAGGAAGTAGGGGCAGCAGAACCAGGGCCCTGCGGGGTGTCTGCAACATGTTGCACCATCAGGGCAGAAAAAGTAGTTGTCACAGTAGACGACTGAGCTCTTTTCCTTTCGAGTCTGGCCGTGGGCGACGCTGTTGTCAAGACCTTGGGGCTGAGAGAGGGGGAGGGCAGGGGTGTCCGGTTCCTCTGCAGACACCTTTTTTAACATGGGCCCACTCGGTGAGCGCCAGTGGACTTGCTCACACATGTGGGAAGTCAGGTTACAGTGGAAATTTGATGGGCAACAGTGGGCCATGTCGGAACAGCACACTGCCTGGGGACACACGATCACACACACACACACACACACACACACACACACACACACACACACACACACACACACACACACACACACACACACACACACACACACACACACACACACACACACACACACACACACGAGCCATCCAGAGAGTCTGTCACTAGTCAGTCACTACCATGAAGCCAAATAGATTCAATGTGCTGGATCAACTAGATCGGCAGATTATATTTTTAAGTCTCTTGTGCTACATAACCAAAGAGACAATTTTTATTTCGTAAGATAGTGTCCTCAGGCTGCTACAATATAGAATGCTCACAACACAGAAATTGGTCCAGATTTCACCGTATCCGCCTTTTGCCACTTCTCAAGGCCCTTGATGTGTTAAAACTCACTTGTGGATAATGGCAGCAGGCGTAAGCATCCTTCGTCATGCAGCAGGTCTCGGAATCAGAGCACTGCGTGCCGTCGGGGCATTCAATGGAGCAGGAAACCAAGCCCCAGCCTATGACTCCCACAAGCACAAAAGTTGGCGTCCTCATCTGGAGAAAGGTTTGTTATTGCAAAGCTGATCGGATACATTTAAATGTATCGACTGTATGTATTAACTTTCAGATTTACATGTGCTTTACCTTGACTTAAACCTTAAATAATGCTCAAATCGAATCATTTCCCATCAAAACAAGTAAAAGTAGATGTTAATGTAGTGAATATGGATCGAGAAATCAACATGGTTGGAATGTTTCTATGAAAGATCAGTGTCTGACACTTACCCTGCGTGTAGCGTGTGTGTTGTACCGTTTCAACTTCTTCCTGTCATATAACTCACACAGGGCTGCTCCCAAAAACACTTCTTTATATGGCAGGATTAGCACCCCCACTCACCATTGGTCAGGAAGTAACGCCTCAGTTACCACATCTAACTGTCCATAACACCAACCTTACGCAGCAAAATTATCGCAAGGATTTCACAAATCAAACAAAAGGCTGACTTTAAACAGATTTTTGTTATGACCATGGTTTTATACATGCACCATACATGAATTACAGCCATTAAAGTTCTGATACAACCACTTCAAACTTGACCCTTGAACACCATAAATCCTCTATTGCCCACTATCTCTCATTTGTAGTGTTTGAACATTCAGTGACCAGTCATGAATGACAAAACACTATGTTGGATATTGTCATGCCTGTGGTATACTTGATTTCACACAGCAAAGAAAATAAACAATATGCATGTGTGCAAGGACAAGAAAAGTTTGAAATTGTTAATATACAGCATGTATTCAACGACTAGCCTCTGCAACATTTACCTGCTGCCTTCTCTTCCACAGAGTAGAGTTGCTTTTACGTCTATATTAGAATGAAAGTATTGCTTAATGTCAGTTATTTTTTTACAAGACATACAATTGCATAGTTGCGTAAGATCTCAGTATTACAATGCAATTAACCATCTTTCACTGATGGTTCTTTGCTTTAGACATCTCCAAAGGTTCAACAGTGGGTTCTGGCATCCCAGAACCCCCCCCCCCCCATACCCATGTCCAGCGCCCTCAGTCTACCATCATTCCGTCTATACATGCACATCGATAACCTTCCGCCGCTGACCGCAGACATGCCCAGTGGCTGCCCTCGATGCCTAACTACGATCACCAGTACCATACAGGCATGCCCAGTGACTAACCCCACTAATTTGTTCTCAGTGCCGACGGTTCCATCCGGGTCTACTTAGTGGCTGCTCTACCACTGTATGGGCCTGCCCAGTGGCGAGCTCCACCGTCAGCTTCAAGGCCTGCCCAGTGCCAGGTGGTTCTGCACAGGCCTCCTCAAGGATACCATCCATCTCTATCACGACACTGTGGAGCTACCTCGCCAACTTATCTGTTCTTTTCACATCTACAGGCACTGTCCACAACTTTCTGCTGTTGCAGCCTTTGCAGTTATGGAGAAGAGTATTTTCACAATGCTGTGAAACACAGACCAGAAGCAGCTGCAGATTGAGGTTATAGGGAAATTCTGTTTTGAATGTCTGCTTTCAACTTCATGCTTTGGAGCGCCACAATCTCTGGGTTTCCCCTTGGTTTCGTAATGCCTAAATTCTGGCATGATGGAACTTCCTCATACAGACTAGGCCAGCAAGTCAACCTTGAGTTCAATACCACATGTGGGATCACTTGATATGCACACACTCATGGGACATTTTTTTTAATTTTAATTTTATTTTTTTTAATTTATTGTAGAGAGCAGTGGAAAGAGACAGGAAATGGGGGGTAGAGTGAGGGAGAGACGCAGCAAATGACTGCAGGCTGGACTTGAACCTGGGTCGCTGCCAGTGTTTTGCCCGTACGGTACACCTACACCTACATATTCGGTAGAGCCACCAGGCCACCCCCATGGGCTATTTCTGATACAAATATTTGACATATGGGACAAGACCTATACTATATTGATATTGAATATATACATTGTTTTATTAATTAAAAAGGTTTGAAATATATCATTTCTATATAATCCCTTTGGCACTCCCTCCATCTTTGATATTGGCCCTAAATATGAATTGTAATGCATACAATAAGTGGTGCCGGCTCCAAATTTAGTGAAAGGATATGTATGTGACAAATCAACCTCTTGAAATCAACATTGCTTGCATCTCCAATCGCTTGTCACAATTTTGGGACCCAAAAAAGGGGTTATTTGACAAAAAAAAAGAGGCAGAAAACCCCTGCTCTATACTCACCTGGGCCTACCCTCTGGTTCGTAAGATGCTAGAAGACATGTAACATTGCTTTGGCCAAACTAATCATTCTTTAAATGGGAGTTGTAAAAAAAAAAAAAAAAAAAAAAAATTCTAAAAAGAAGAACCAAAACCCCTCATTTTGTGGAGAAGTATTTCAGAGGGGCGAGCGGTGGAGCTGTGCATCACATTAGAAAGCTGACGCTGGGTTGGCCCAGGTGTGTACATTTAAACACAAATGAAGGAGTGCTGAGATAGAAGGGAGACTAAAACTTTACCTGCCTTTAAATTCCAAATAACTTCCGTCAGGGCTAAATGAGGTTTACTTTATTCATTTAGTCCAATTGTTATTATACATCAACATTGCCGCGGGACTCCACGTTTCTTCTTAATGGAACCATAAATCGCGTGTATAAATGTTGACCAAGTTGCTCACATTTGCTTTACAACTCCAACTTCAATATGAGGCTGGCGAGACAATGCAAGAGGTCTTCATGTATTCATGCATGCGCTACTACAACACCCCCATTGCCTAGAACTCTAGATTTAGAAAAAGACAATGTGCAGGTGTACAGCCGACATAGTAACTTTAAGAGGGCAAGCTCTGTGGAAATAAAAACCCATTGACGATAAAAACACAGCAGGGGTAACAACAAAAGAAGCCCATCTGAAATATTTGCCACGGTTTCCCTTCACTCCAACCGCTTGTTCCACTTACACACATGAAGAATAAACAAACATGACAATCTCAAGCTTTGTCGACAAACTGGCAGTTTGCTTTCGAACCGATCGATTGGGGCCCGCACGCAGATTCTCAAGTTCATGTTTTCTGTCATTACGTCAAAAACTATCTAAAAAAAGAACTTAGTTACAAAATAGAAACAGAACAGCAAAACATTTTCAGTTGGATGTCCTCTCGTCCCACTGTCATGTCCACCTCTTTGCGGCATTTTAGCCAGTCAGTGGGCCTCCTTGCTCAAAGGGCTGATGGGTGATTTTGGAACTGAAATTCTACTATTCAACTGCCAGATGTGGCGCGTGAAGCCGTGAAGCTGCAATTCTTAGTCGAGCTCTGAGCCCGAGTGAGACACTGCCTTCTTCTTCTTCTTCCTGCCATGCTTCTTATGCTTCTTTTTTCTTTTCTTCTTGGGTTTATCCTGTTGAAACATGCCATTTGAGGATTTATTCTGCAGCAGATCTCCGGGATTCAAGTGTTCAAGTTTGACGGGGAGAACATTTTCAGTAGAGGATATCTTTTAAAAAGTAAAGGGAAAACGTGTTGCAATTCAAGCATTTTTCCAGGACACTGACCGTGGTGATAATCAAAACTTCTATACAGTATGTATGCCGATGATTTTGTTTGTTATACGTGACCGCTGCCTAACCCTAACCCCCCAAAAAAGACACACACACACACACACACACACACACACACACACACACACACACACACACACACACACACACACACACACACACACACACACACACACACACACACACACACACACACACGTTGTGTAAATGTAAATAAAAACGTAATACAATGATTTGCAAATCCTTTTCAACCTATATTCAATTGAATACACTACAAAGACAAGATATTTAATGTTCAAACTGATAAACTTGATTGTTTTTCTGCAAATATTCACTCATTTTGAATTTGATGCCTGCAACACGTTCCAATAAAGCTGGGAGCTCAGTTTGAACATTAAATATCTTGTCTTTGTAGTGTATTCAATTGAATATAGGTTGAAAAGGATTTGCAAATCACTGTACTCTGTTTTTATTGACGTTTTACACAACGTCCCAACTTCATTGGAATTGGGGTTTGTATACACCCACCCACCCGACCATCCACCCACACACAAGGATATGTAATTGACATCAACAAAATGTTTGTTGACAGGGTGATGACATCTCAGCTAGTCAACTAATCGACTGAAATTCTTTTGAGTTGACCACTAAAAAAAACATTTTTTAAATGGCCTCCATACTCCAATCATCATTCCGATATCCTTAAAGACGCAACATCAAGAATCTGCTTAAGACAGGTGAAAGGGAGGATTAGAACAGTTACAACTAGTTTGTTTTTTTTACTGAATTTTTTACTGAATTTATAATTCGTTAATTCTTCAGCACAACAGAACACAACATGTTGTCTCAAAGATCTCACACGCATCAGGATGGGAAGAGAGCCCGTTCCAACACCCATCGATGCCTTGTGGCTTCACAAGTCGCTGAGAAAAAAGGACTTACTGTGATGCGCTCTCTCTCCTCACTACTCGTCTTCTTCTTGGTGACTTCAACCTTGAGGGACAAATACAAGAAATGAAAATGTGGCATCAGCGGGGACCTTATCCACATCAACTACCTCACAAGTCCTGTGGTTTTAAACAGTGGCTGACATTGATAATGCTTTGATGTGGTGCAAAAGGTTTGGTTGGAAGCTGAAGGTGGTCCATTACCTTCTCCTTGTCCCCTTCCTCCTTGATTCTTTTCTTTTTCTTCTTGGGAGGAAAAATGAGAAAAGGCGTTTAGGATGCAAAGTCGCACAAGATCCACAAACCACCCAAAGTACCGATCAGATCAGACCCGGATGAGCTAACTGATGAGCTAACTGGGCTTGCGGGACAAACCTTGCTTTCAGTGTCTGATTCCGCAGCCGAATCATCCGACGCTCTCCTGGCGGAAGACTTCTTCCTTTTCCGCTTCTTTTTCACACTCTTTTTCTCGCCCTGTGAAGACAGAAGGAAGTTCAATCGCATGATGCAGCACAGCAGTTCATCATAACGGATGGTAGTACAAAAGGTCCAAAGTAATAATTCTGCGGTTTTCTTCCTAATGGAATTTCCAGCGCTGGGGTGAGGGGACAGTTAGGGCTTTTAATACTGGTACAAATACCTTGACTTTCAGTTCTTGACAGCCAGTTATTTTTTTTGGTACCAATTTTCTACTGTATACCAGAATTACATCTCCTTTAAGCTTTTCAGAAAAGAACAGAAAGAAAATCACATGACACATTTGCCCTTAAAGTCCCATTGACACTGAGGAGATTAACTCTCTTATCCAGGGTTCATCCTGGCATTGCAAAATGTTATTCAAGGACTTACAAGTACTTTTTTTAAAGCACTTTTTTAATTTTCATTGTCTGTTCCTTATATTGGTATATCTATTATATACAGCATATATATCAATCTCACCATCATCTACTAAGTGTCTATTTGCAACCATGCTGGATTCAATTTACAGTTCCCTTCCATAATCTGTGATAATCTCCGATAAAAGCGATTCTTTTACGATATATGATTTAAATAACAAAACCAGGGGGAATATCACAGCGGATATTTTCAAGGTGTTCCCGTACTTATGACGAGAGAATTTTAGCACTTAAAGGACTGAGTAAGCCTGTTTATTTTGACTTTGGGTATCGAAATCGAGACCATGAACGCATTAAATGTGGATACTGGGCAGACAACGCAACATTCATATTCCATTTAGAAACAACCTGAAGTGTAAAGTGCAAACCCCATGTCACGCACTACTTACCTCATCTTCCGAATCTGAGGAAGAACTGCTGGAGGAATCAGAACTCGACGAAGAGGAAGAAGATGAAGAATGCTTGACCAAACACAATGAAAGCAGAGCTCATTAGATTTGAGGTGAATCACGACTGGGAAACATCGGCAAAGGTGCGATAGAAATTCAGGGAGCAGGCAGTGTGGCCGCCAAAATATTGGAGAGCTTTCCTCACCCTATTGGATTTCTTCTTCTCTTTCCTTTTCTTCTGGAGAACAAGAAGGAAAACCAGAGTGAGAACAGAGGGCAGAAGTCCAAGATCAACCCTTCACCATTCATTAGGAGAGACATACCTCTTTCTTCTCTTTTTTCTCCTCCTTGTCCTTTTCTTTGTCTGTTATCTTTTTGTCTTTATCTGTTAGTTTTTTCTCCTTCTCCTTCTCTTTGTCGGCACTACCCATCAGCTTTTCTCGGTTTTTGGCCAGTTCTTTCCTCCATCTCTGCAAAGCAGTGAACCTGTGTTAGTGGGTTCTGGTACGACTGTAAGTGACCTGTGTAAAATCTCGCAAGACGACGCTTTCCCCTGGGAGGGAATTCAACCGGGAGATCAAGAATGACAATGCTGCAAACTGTTCACATCACATCTGTTCCTATTTTTTTTTTTATCAATTTTTGACCGACATTTAACTTTTAAGAGCAGTGTGGACAATCATTATTATTATCATTTTTTTTTTAATAAGTAAATAAAATTTGGGAGATTTGGGAGAATTTGAATGTGGTCCGAGATCAGAGCCTGACCCTTTAGATCACAATTGATATGGTTTTCTTCCCCATGGCGTCGCATTCTGTGTCTCTGCAGCAGCTACATGGGATGCTAGAATGATGCATTCACCCTGTTTACATGCTTTCATCTTTTTATCAGTGCGTTCAACATCTGCAGCAAATATTCCTTATAATATTCTTTCGAAACGATGGACACACACACACACCATAATTAATGGATAATAGAATACTTAAATTGAGCAAATTGCTGCCAGAGAAACTCACATCATTCATTTTATCCTCAAAGTCGGCCAGCGCTCGGGAGCCTTTCTTCTTCTTCTCCAGCTGTTCTTTTACCTCCTCCCTGAAAGGAGACACACGAGACACAGAAAGGGGAAATGAAGCTTTTCAAGCTTTAACAGATTCTCATAAAAAATTGAGGAAAAGCCTTGAGTAGTGGTCGACCTGTTGATCGACATTTGTGCATTTTCAGATAATCGGCATAAGCCGATGCCTCCACTCACAAGGCTGATAGACAAAAATGTCTGCAGACTAGTGTCAAAAATATCTATATTCTTTCTTTACATATCGATTCAGAATATTTGAAACAGATTCAATACGGTTTGTTATGGTGCCAGCTCAGACAGCTTAGAGATGGCAAGTGCAGAGCCTCCGCAACTGGCTTTGAAAGAAAACAGCATGAATGCTGTTTGGATTTACTTCACATTTGAGGCAAAGCGTAAATTAAACTTAGAATTGGAGTGGAGTCCCCCCCTCCCCCAGACGTCGGTGCACCGTGCATGCGTTCTGGGTTTCCTGTGTTTCTATTTGAGATCTATTTATTTTTGTGTTTCCTAACTTGTATGAATCAATTTTTTTTTTTTTAAACAACACGGTTCTTTTTAGTTTCGGTTCAATAAGGGAACGGAGCGGCAGGTGGACACAATGGAGCGGCAGGTGGACACAGCGCAGTGCAGATCACGGGCACCCTAATGCCTTCTTTCTGCTACCTCGATACCCAATCATGATAAAAAAAGATATTATTTATTGATTATTTTTAAACGTGGCACATAAAAAGGGCACCATGGACATCAAGTGGCAGGTGCTCGGCCACTCTCAGTCCCCCCCTGCACGTGCCTGCCTGCGTGTCCCCACTGTCTCGTGGCGCCTCACATCGTCTCCCCGTTGCTTTGGGACTTAATTTAGTAAAAACTGGATGTTTTTGTGTAAATAGTTTACTTGTAATAAATCCTGCACTTCAGTAACAGGGAGACTATATCCCAACCAGACTTTAACATGATGCCATTTATTTTATATTTTTATTGTTTATAATTATTTATTTTTCAGTCATACATTTTTTTTTATTAGAAAGTTTATTTTTTTGATTAGCCGTGGACATTTTTAGTTTATAATTTTTTAAATTTACAAATAAGTGCATCGGAGAGAGAAATAACATTAGTGTTAAATAAATGTTTATTTATTGTTCATTTAAATTCAGCAATGTTGTGTCTCACTTTTAATCATTATTATTAAATTGTCATATGTTATCAGATGCAAAAACATGATATTGGCATTATACACCACATTCCAAATTATTATGCAAATTGGATTTAAGTGTCATGAACATTACATTTTTTGTTTTTCAATTAAACTCATGGATGGTATTGTGTCTCAGGGCTCTTTGGATCACTGAAATCAATCTCAGACACCTGTGATAATTAGTTTGCCAGGTGAGCCCAATTAAAGGAAACCTACTTAAGAAGTAAGTTCCACATTATTAAGCAGCCACAGCTTTCAAGAAATATGGAAAAGAAAAAGGAACTCTCTGCTCCCGAAAAGTGTCAAATAGTGCAATGCCTTGGACAAGGTATGAAAACATTCAATATTTCACGAAAACTTAAGCGTGATCATCGTACTGTGAAGAGATTTGTGGCTGATTCAGAGCACAGACGGGTTCGTGCATATAAAGGCATAATGAGGAAGGTTTCTGCCAGAAAAATTCATGGGATTAAGAGAGCAGCTGCTAAAATGCCATTAAAAAGGAGCAAACAGGTATTTGAAGCTGCTGGTGCCTCTGGAGTCTTGCGAACCTCAAGGTGTAGGATCCTCCAGAGGCTTGCAGTTTTGCATAAACCTACTATTGGGCCACCCCTGACCGACGCTCACAAGCAGAAACAGTTGCAGTGGGCCCAGAAATACATGGAGACTCATTTTCAAACAGTCTTGTTTACTGATGAGTGCCTTGCAACCCTGGATGGTCCAGATGGATGGAGTAGTGGATGGTTGGTGGATGGCCACCATGTCCCAACAAGGCTGCGATGTCAGCAAGGAGGTGGCGGAGTCATGTTTTGGGCCGGAATCATGGGGAGAGAGCTGCTGGGTCCCTGAAGGTGTGAAAATGACCTCGGCAAAGTATATAGAGTATGTGACTGCCCACTTTGTTCCATGGTACGAAAAGAACCGTGCCTTCCGTAGCAAAGTCATCTTCATGCCTGACAATGCACCATCTCATGCTGCAAAGAATACCTCTGTGTCATTAGCTGCTATGGGCATAAAAGGAGAGAAACTCATGGTGTGGCCCCCATCCTCCCCTGACCTCAACCCTATTGAGAACCTTTGGAGCATCCTCAAGCAAAAGATCTATGAGGGTGGGAGGCAGTTGGCATCAAAACAGCAGCTCTGGGAGGCTATTCTGACATCCTGAAATTTAAGATGTTGTTGAAGATGTTTTTGATTGAAATAGCTTTTGATTTCAGTAAATATGACCAAATGCTGCAAATTCAACAACTGACCATTTTCAGTTCTTTACAACCTTTAAAATGTTTTGAAACTCTGTTGTGCATAATAATTTGGAACAGTGTACTTTGTTTTTTATTTTTGGAAAAAAAATACTGTTATCATTGGGAGGTTTGTTCAATAACATTCAAATTATACCGACTGTCATTTGCACCAACTATTTAGGAAAATCAGAGAAACATATCATTCGCATAATAATTTGGCACGTTGTGGCCACCCTGCTCTCAAGATAGCGGCACCGGCATTTCGACCACTAGCCTTGAGGCACCGATTCTACATTGTAGTTTAGTCATGTCAAGCCTGCCGACAGCACTGCTTGTGGGCCGTGACATGAACAAGCTCCTACTTCTAGCCCAGTGCATACGTAGCTGACACAAAAGACTAATACAGATTGACTGAAAGACATACAACGTGGGTGGGGGTCTGATAGAAATGGCGCCTTCATACTGCATATATGTCATATGGAAATTACAGTTTAAACAAGTTGCTTGCTTGCTTGGTTACAACGACTTGGGAAGTAAAATGTCCAAACCCCATTTACGCCAAGATGGAGGTTCGTCAAGCTGTTTGTTACAACTTTTTACATTCTCCCAAAATGGCATCAAAGAATAGCAGAAGCAAGCCCCAGTTTCGTCACTGGACATGAACTTTGTTATATATATATATATATATATATATATATATATATATATATATATATATATATATATATATATATATATATTCTGTATATAATTGCCCACTGCACACAGTTGATGTGGCTCTACCTACCATGTTGGCCGAGGTCTGCTCAGGTAATCTTGAATGCTAGGTCCTGCATTCTGCGTGGGCCCTCTGGCTCGGGCAGCGGCGATGGGATTTACATAAGCCTGAAACAGACATTATTATAAAGGATTAAAAAGGACCCAGACTGACATATTTATGAATAAAATCTTCGACCAGCTTTTTTTTTTTAATACAATACCACTTAGCTTACCAGAGCTGGCATGTTTGTTCATTTTTTTTTTTTTTTTATTATCTGAGTGACAACTTATTTAATAAATAAGGTAACGTTACGAACACACCATCTGCTATAAAGATAGTGTGTTTGTATGTACGGCTATCTTAGGACATAAATCCATCAATAAATCTGTAAATATATAGTTCAATCTATGGGTCAATAAATCATTAAATAAACCAAATGTGAATTAAACGACTCACCAAATCATTGACGTATTTATTGATTGAAGTATTCAATTCTTTTTGTCTTTTTTAATGGATTTAATGAAAGCCTTATTTATTAGTATGTGACTGTGTCCTCCATAGTAGATGTGTTTATCTTACCGTTGTTTTTTTTTTTAATCCAATAAGGTGTCATTAAAAATACAAACGAAACATGCCACCCATCGCAGCACGGCGTTGCTAATAATATCAGTATCGTATAATAATGAAAGAGTATAACAATAAGTAGTAACATGTTATTGTGCTACAATACGGTTGTATAAATTAAATATTGCAAAAAAACATATACATAAAAGCTCTGGGTTACTGTTACACTGAAATTGCTTGTTATCACTTCTATTTATTTTTAACCCCCCCTAAAAGAAAAACCACACGAAACAAAGCTGTGCAACATTAACACGCAACGTGCCTGGTCTTGTGATCGCTGTTTCACTACAGCGCTCCGCTATTAACTTTGTGCCCAACGTGGACTGAGTTAATGTTCGCGTCTTCTGGAGCATCGTTTGCCGTTTGGAGATATGGATATGGATTTATTCATATCAATTATGGCTTCAAGTCCCCCCACCCCCCTCCCGAGGCCTCGGCTGCGAGCAGAAGCTAACAGTTGCTAGCTCTGAGCCGCAGGCTACGATGCCACATGCTAGCGAGGCTAACGAAATAGCGGTTAGCCTACTGCTCCTATATGGATTCACGCTGTTGGGGGCCAAGCCGCTCACCACTCGGTTGTCTCTCTTCCCCATGTCGTTGTCTGGCGATTTGGAAAGATCCCGATGAAGAAATGTCGCGTTCGTGCTCCCTCGCTCCCATTAGCCACCGGGATTTGTTGCCATGTCTTCGAACGGGCGCTCCACTGCGGAACAAACCGCCAGTGTTCGCCACCTGGTGGACAGGGAGGCCCCACTACACCCGGCGACCGCAATTGGGTGAGGATTGAGAAAAAACCCCACATTTCATTGTAAATATTGGGCGGTAGGATTCTATCACTCTTGGGTTTTTTACGATTCTTTGCGTTCTTGAAAACTCTCCCTAGCCTTGTTTCACTGTAAATCAGGTTCCAAAATGAGGCCTGTGGTGCATCTACTGTACATTCAAACGCAACAATTATGACGGTTATTAGGGATTCAAAGCCCCAGGGCTGAAACCCTATTGTTCTTGTGAAATTCTCTATTGTTAAGTGTCAAGGCCCGAAGGACCTATTGGTTTTGTTCATGAAAAACTGACGTTAGCAGTCTATGGATGTCATGGATCTGCTGCACTCAGAGACAAGATGAATGCAATGTGTATTTTGGGGCAGTTCCAACACGCCGTCGTCCAAGTTTGATCCAGATCGGGCCATCATTGTGGAAGAATTGAGTAAAAACAGCAGAGGTCACATGATAGCGTTTCAGTCTAGTGATTGGTTAACAATGGAGACCTCACCAAGGTGGCAGCATTCGCAGATCTAGCTGACGTCAGATCTTCATGGATGTTATGGATTCAACAAACCCACAGACAATCTGAATAAGATTTGCATTCGGGGCAGTTCCAACATGACCTTCCCCTCGTTCGCATTTCATCCAGATCGGCGCCTCATTTTTATGGAAGAAGTCTGTGATCAAAAACCATAAGCTCACCAAAATGGCACCACCCGCACGGACGTATGCTGCAACAGAGAACTCCTTGCCCGCATGCTGAAATTGACGGAGTTCACAGATCGCCACGCACAGATATAGTCGCGATTGGACTTTATCTAAAGGAATATAAGATACAAACTCTTAACCATACAGAGTTACAAAGTGACAGGTATTTTTTATCACTATTAACCTCTATTATGTTTGAAAATTCACTTAATGTATTACCAGAAGACAATTGGATTAAACAAAGCGCAGCATATTAAACGTCATAAATATATACGCTTACTGGCACCCACCAGGGTAAGCTCTACAAAATGAAAACCCAATACCACCACTGTCAGAATTTATAGGCATTACATAGATATCAATGTCTACAAACTTCCTGAATTATAGTTACTGGTAACAATAACCATAAGCAATTACATAATACAAGGAACATGTATTCATTGTGTATGTGGAATATTTTCATTGTTTTTGTGTTTTTCTGGAGTCAACACACAGGAAGTCAACACACATGTCCATTGAACTTTAACAAGCGACTACCCTGGACCCCATGTATTGCTACCAGCTAGATGGTAAATGATGGCGACTTGAAATTTGGCACATGCATAGATATTTCCCTTTAAATAGTTCACAAACTAAATTTATCGAGATCGGCCAAATGATGGCATTATTATGACGGCCAAAATTCTAACATTTAAAAAGGCCACAACTCCTACGCCGTAAGGATTCAAGATTCAAGATTTTTATTTGTCACATACATATACATACACACACATATACATACAAAGAGTAGGAGTTACTTGGAAAACTTGGTCGATATATCACTTATATATCAGAGCACTAAGCTCTGCTAACTAGATTTTCCGCCACTTTGAAAAACATTATTTTCGGGGGACCTAGAAGATTTATGATCGGATAAGCAATACGGTCACAACCTATTATCACGCAAATTAGTCCATAATTCATTGTCCTTTAGTCCAATCCTCACAAAACGGAATGGGGATATTCGGAAGAGCTATTGAACAGTAGGGGTTGCTACGAATGGCCAAAACGTGGAATCTCCTTATGTGATTGTTGGAATTTCAGGAAACTTGGTGTACATGCTTATTGGTCAAAATATGCAGTTTGGTTGTTAACCGTACATACTAGCGTGGTCTTGGCATGTGAATGCATGTTTGATCAACCGTGCGATACATCTGGGCCGGTGACGTCACAAAAGGAGTCGTCCTCTCACTGCCACAGCACAGTAGCAGGAGTCAACAGGTCCGTCACTATGTTTTCCAGTTATGTAGGATGGTGAGGTACTGTGTTTCGGATTTGCTATTTACACAGACGAGAGGGGAGGCGGACAGGCTCCGCAGCAAAAGGAGATAGTTATGTTCACATGTGTTCCGTTTCATACAAGTACGAAGCTGCTGTAGGTGGCAGGATAGTAGTGACCGCTCTGATCTTTTGACCAGTCATCTCATATCTTGGTACACTGGTACAGGACTAAACCCGCTAAACGTCCCTGTACAGCTTGCACCATCAGATCTAGATGGCCTTCATGGGCACTTTGCGGCTATATCTTTTTTGTTCTTGCGAGATTTGCACTTTTTGTCGACAAGGTTTAAGTTAAAATTAATATAATATTAAGCCACATGGTCGTTAATTATATGCAGGTAAAGTGTGCATGTATGGGCACCAAATCAGGTGCCTGGTTTAGGTTGGCGAACACTTACTACTTGAATATACCAGTTTACTTTCTTGATGTGAATTATCATCTGTCATCCTGCATCACTGACTTTTAAGGGTGCAATGGGAAACGTGTGTTGAATATGAAGAATGAAAATCTTGTAGAGAAGGAGCTTAAATGCTTGAGAAAAAGAGCATTGCTAAAAAGCCTAATAAAAGCTTTGTCATAAAGCAGCACTAGGGCCACATCAATTTATTGCAGAAAATGGATTATGCGTAAAATGGAAAGTGTTGGGAATTTGATGACCCATCTTAATTTCAATAAATCCAAAATGACATTTTCGTACAAAGCTGCTTTTATTAAGCTCAAAACAAGCCACTATTGTCCGATTCCATACATAAGCGCCATGATTTAGAATTAAATTAGTGAATCACAAGAGCATGGGATCATCCAAAACAAAATCTGCAACAGCTGGCCGAGGAAAGATTTTGTTTTTTTGCTTTGTTATCCTTCAGTTTCATCCTGTGTCCCGTATGCAAAAATATAGATGCATTTCTTTTTACACACACACACACAGACACAGACACACAGACAGACACAGACACACACACACACGCACAGGAGAAGTTGGAAGGGTGTGTAGATGGAAGGGTGTGTAATTTGATGAAGTGTCGTGTTTTTTTCAGAAAGGGGAATCGTCTAAAGGTGTTGAGCCTGAAATGAAGATACGTGATCAAACGAAAAGCATTCCTTGTCATACAGTGAATGATCACCCGTTAAAACTAAAATTCTCTGCTACGATGACTATTCTGAAGGCGAATGGCTCCATGCCTAGCTATGTTATTAAGTGAATTTATTGCAATAAACAAAGTTCACACAGTGCTTAGTCGAGCTGATAACATGTGGACCAAATTGTTTTGCCACCGAACAAACCTTTTTTTTTTTTATGATAATAGTGTACAATACAGGCAGTTATTTTCAGACAGTAATGACTTGTCAGTAACATTTATTTTGAAAAAATAAAAAATAAATGACAGTAGACTACGATCAGGGGTGTGATCGCTGAACAGCTAGAAAGAAAACCTGATAGAGTTATGATGTGATCAGTAAGTTGTCCATAGATGTGCAAACCGTGTCCGAAAGGATCGGACATCCGAATATATAGAACCTGAGAAAGATTTTGAGAGAGAGTGTGTGTGTGTGTGTGTGCTAGCAGCACTACCTGTAGGAAAAAAAGTAAACCAGTGTTAAGTGTGTTACTGTTCTGCACGAAATTTTACATATAAAAATACAACTCCCCGGAGGATACTACACTCGTTACAATAGTTGTGCATTTCATTACCATATCCACAGTCAATTTCAGAGTCATTCTCAATCCAAAATAAAGCAAGTCGATGCTCGATACACACATGGTTCTAATTGCCCCGCCTCCACATTTCGGCACAGGAAAAGAAGCTCTCCGTACACCACTCCATGGACAGTCCCTACTCTAGCTACGATCCGACGCTTCAGCGTGTCCAACGGTACCGGTCTATCCCTTCTTGTACATTCCTCGCTTACAAACCAAACCTACGTTGCTACCTTTAAACAGTAATGTCCCCAGCGTCTTCAGCCTCAAGTAATACCTACGACAATAAAAAGTATATAAGACCTGTCAATAACTTTAACATTAAATACAGAATATCTGCGACACGAGTCCATGCCGATGGTATTTTTTGTTGAATAGTGCCATCAAAACAGTAAATACTTGTCATAGTTAATAATGATAAATGGGCATGATGGTTGCCTTTAAGTAAGTCGTATGCACCAGTTAAGTTATAAAAAACTAAACAAGAACGTCTGTTCTGAGCTTTCCTTGCGGTTTTAACACTAATGCCAAGTCATCGCACGTAGACGTGGTCTCTTCTCGACTCCATCATCAGAGTTGCAGAACCACTAGAATCCCGCTACTGGTCTGCGTTGGCTTCTGGACAACCCAGGGGCGGCGTTAAAATCGAAATAACAGTAAGATCGTAACGATAAAACACGACATGGCAGTGTGGAGCTGACTGAGCCCTAAAATGTCAATCAGGTCGGTATGTGCATATGTGTGAGCATCTTTACGTTAATGCATGCACTTAACGTGTGTGTGTGTGTGTGTGTGTGTGTGTGTGTGTGTGTGTGTGTGTGTGTGTGTGTGTGTGTGTGTGTGTGTGTGTGTGTGTGTGTGTATACACAAATGCATGTCTGTTCTTGCTCGTATTGACGTGCACACACACTAAACATTTTGTTGTCCACTCAGGCTCCTGCCTAGTGGAGCCCCCTGGAGGCCGCCGGCAGGTTAAACACAGAGTCCGTCCGACCAATCAGAGCTCTGCGTCTCCTTGCATTGTTTACAAAGTCAACCAATCAACACAATGAAACAACCTAAAAAGCAGCAATTACAATCCATTCGTTTTTGGAAGGATGATAGCTTTTGTGCATTTTTTTTTTTTTTTTGGAAGGGGGAGGGGGCAAAGTCTTTGTTTGTCTTCTTTTTCTTCTTCTGTACTTTCTTGGTCTCGCTCTTTAAGCCCTTTGCAGCAAGACGTCTGCACTGCGCAATGAGGGTGGAGGTGCTGATCAGGCGGCCCGCTCCTCCATGGCGGGCTTGTTGCTGGGGATGGGCTGCGCTGCATACATGCTCCTACTGAGGCTGTCCACGCTGTGGAAGTAGGCGTGGGTCAGGGCGGCAAAAGCTGATATCCTCCTGGAAGGGTTGAAGGCCAGGAATTGCTGTACAGGTAGGGGAGATGGTAAGATAAAATAATATAAATCAAAGGGAAACAGCAGGCAGGTAGAATTTAGGCCCATAAAGAAAGGGTGTTCATTTACTGTATGTGGTGCATTAGAGCAGCATGGAGTCTGGGGACCCCTAGGGGTCCTTCAAGAGGTTCCAGTGGGTCAGTCCCCAGCGAAATGATTAACAGTTCAACTTCACCGTTATGTCATTTATAAAACCTAAGCACCATCAGAAAATGTAAAATAATGACTATATTGATACTGTTAGCTCTCCAACTATAGTATCAACAAACTGTATATAGATGTTTGGAGTAAATCATATTTAACAATCAAAATCTTCTCAGATTGGGGTCCCTGAGACAAAACCTTATAAAATGGGGTAAAAATAAAAAAAATGGGTGTAAAATGGGTCTACTGAAAAATATTGACTTTCACCGCATGAGAGGACGGGAAAAAAAAAATCGAAAAAAAGCTGAAATAAACGACAGAGCCTCATTGTTAAAACAGTGATTAAAGAAGATGGTGAGGCCCCCACAGTCTACAGACTACTATCATTTAAGATTTGGACAAGTCAAGCAGAAAGATCAGCTCTTGACAGGTCTAGGACACATTGTACATTTTACCAGGACATGACCAGAGGCAGTACTGACATGGCAGACTGTGTCCTGGAGATTGGGAAAGAATTCAACAACACAGAACTTGTCGTTGCTGTCAGTGTCACATGGTGTCTTTACATGCCGCCTTGATGTCTTATCAGCGATGATTGCTTATCAATGTCGTTCCCTTTGCCCCCCGTTTGTGAGATTGGGTCTAAAACCGGCCTGTTTTTGTGCTTTAAGGGAATAAAAGCTAACATCTTTGAATAATGCTACCTACCAATAGGAGGGACTTCCCCAGCTCGTCCATGTCTGGAACCAAATCCTCTATTGGCTTGGCGGGCCGGGGGGTGAAGGCACTCTGTGGTAGGGCCACCTCCTGGGGCCAATCTTCTGCTGAGGGCACTCCTACGACACTGTGAGATAAAAACACCTTTAGTACTTCATTTGTTGCCTGCTGCTTTGACCATTGTGTTTCATGGGTTTTGCATAGACTATAAATAAAGTACAACAGATGAAACTTACTCAAAAATCTTGCCCAGTTGATCAACATCTGAGTTTCCACGAAACAGCGGTCTAAGAGAAGGAATTAATATAGTTCAGTCTGACTTTTGCTGCTGGAACAAGCACATGATTTATGACGGCGTGTTCAACAGAGGCAATGTATGTTCAGCATGTAAGAAAAACAGTCAGATGGTGGGTCAACAAGGCGGTGTTGTTCAGTGGATCTTGATACAAATAGCCCTGAGTCTGAAGCCAAATCTGATGTAAAATACTTGCTCCATGTATTCCCATTAACTCACTGCAGTCACAGAGACAGGCAGTGAGACACATGGTCGTGTTAAGCGGGGGCACATGCTCTCAGGAGTCAGGAGGCGGCAGAAAGGAAGCTGGACGCATTGGGGCGGGGGGAGGAAGGGGGCTGCTGGTGGTTCCTGTGGCTTTGGACGCCCGTGGACGACCATGCTTCCCCTGGCACCCGCACAAATGCCAGCAGTCATCGTTGGCATGGGGTTGCCGGAAAAAAAAAGGGCCTATTTATCCCTCACTGTGTGTGCATGTGTGTGCATGTGTGTGCATGTGTGTATGTATAGGAAATTGAGAGGGAGAGGCATGTGAAAGAACAGTAGGATTATTCTAACAGAGGGAGAAACAACTATGGGAACCAAAACCTCAGAGGGAGATTGTTGTTCGAGAGTAAATGTCATTTGAACCCAAACGCTGCCGTGATATGAGACCAGGTATCCCCACGCCTCCGGGAGAAGTATCGCAGAACTGCAATTCAATGCCATTACTTTTAATTTTTAATTTGTATACAGTTACATTAACAACCTTAATCAAGTGTGTGACATCATGTGAGCACCCGGGCGTACACAGTATATATCTCGGTCACAAAGTGATGAACACAATTTGAATGTAGTTTTTTTTTAAGTCGCGGCATGTAAACTTCATGAAAAGCAATCACCAGCAGATGTCAATGTGATGCAGGATAGGTTTTTGCTCTTGGGCATGTGTGAATACACACAGTTCAAGCACATAGTTCCATATCCTGATAGGCCGTTAGCTGCAGTGCGACAGAACTAAAGTGAACAGAGAGTTGGGTAGATATAGTGATACTCTGTCCCAGACAAAGTGCCTTTGGAACGTTCATCTCATCAGATCACCCGCCGAGTACTCAGTGGTGGCAGAAGCTAAATTTGTTTCAAATTGGTCATACTGACCATCCAGAACAAAACAACAATTCCCTTTCTTAGATAATCCAAGTTAAATTAACCCCTGCATCTTTCTTTGCACTTTTGACTTTGAAAGACGTAGCAACTTTCAGACCCAACCAGTTCTGAACATTGCAAGAAGAATCACCTACAGCAAAGTCTTCGTGCCAAAACAAGTAGGGTTGATAATTCCAGGAGGTCCATTTTTAAACCTGGAGTGGTTTGTCGGTTTGCTGGAGAGAACTACTTCACTGAGGGCAGGCCATTGGCATGCACATCCACACACACACAAAACCAGGTTATGTGTCACATTCAGATAGATATCTCACACACACACACACACAACACACACACACACACACACACACACAGAGCTGAGTCACGCTCCCATGGTGCCAACATCATTCCGTCCCACATTCCATTTAGACAACCTCTGGAATGTGTGTGTGCTTTTGTGCGTTTGCACGCGAGTGTGTGTCTGTTCCCGGCTGGGAAACAGATTTTGTGGTGTTGGTGTGTGTGTGTGTGTGTTTGGCTGTTGGCAATGGGTGTCTATGTGGCGTGCCTGCGTGCATGTGCGCCATGTGGACATGAGTGTGCATGTTTGCCAAGTCCTTCCTGGACTTGTATGTACGTGGGAGAGTGTGTTCATAGAAAGTCTCTTTGAGGTTGTATCGATTGAGCTTGACACTGTGAGAAAGTCAACAAGGATGTGGGGCCTCTCCTTTTGCATTAAACCAGCACGTCCAGGGTTTCTCAATTGGAGGAATGTCAACACTCGCCCTCCCTCCCCCTCATTCAGCCAATCTGTGACTCACCACACCTCTATCCCAGCCATGCAGATGCAGACTTGCATGACATTTGTTTTGAAAATTCCTCCAGCGACAGGTACAGTACCTCGCTATGGTTGCTACATGGGGTGGTCAAAATGGCATCCTTTTTACGAAAGCTCTGAGTCGTGCGCAATGTATTCGGAAGAGAAACCAACTGAGGTGGTTGTGACTCATGAGGTTAATGGTTTTGGAGCAGGAGGTGGAATTTTCCGACCTGTGGGGTGAAGTGACATGGGGCGAACAGGCGCTGTCGCAGCACTCCGGGCACTTACACAGTGACTTATAATGAGTAGACCTTCAAGCTGCAGCTTCAGGAAATATGACTAAAGCTGTTTGCCGCCAATAAAGGTGTTCAAGTTCAAGTTAATAAGGAGATTGACCATTTTTCATTTCCGATTAAGCCACCAGTGGAAATTTTATCGTTGGGCTGAACTCCGGCCGTAAGACGCGGATTAAAACCTTTGATGGTTCGAACAGCTTTCTCTCGCAGTCCCTCGTTCTTCCTTTCCTCCCTCAATCACGGCCTTTCTTTGGCTTTCCCTCCTCGCTTCTCCCAGGTGCCCTTTAATCTCTAACAGGTGGCCTTTTAAAAGCCATCTTAATCACCTGCAGGATAGAGAGAGGGAGATGGAGAAAAAAAAAAAAGTCTCGTTTTGTTCACGACCATCAAAAGGCAGTGCCTACCCTTATGGCTTCAGGCACTGTTGGCCAGAAGCCAGGTTGTCTCACACACACACACACACACACACACACACACACACACACACACACACACACACACACACACACACACACACACACACACACACACACACACACACACACACACACACACAGGGCAGCGCTGTACCAACATAGACCTCACATGCACATACTGACACATACACACACACACAAAGACCTTAGACCAGGAAATTGCTCGACGTCCAGGATCACTGGCCTCTAATAATATGTGGATATTTTGTGAACCAGGACCTGCCGTGCATATAGCATGTGGTTTAAGTGATCTACATCAAACATGTTGCCATTCTATTCAGTGAATGTGAAAATGGTGCATGACTCATGTCTTTGCATCTTTAAGTGCATAAGTTCAGCAGAGATCTCACCTATGAACCCCAACTGCGTGGCGGCATACTGTCAGGTATTCAGGTATTATGCACCACACCAACTGTGAAGACCTTAATGTGATCACTGTGGGCCATTTTCCACTCCATGCCTTTGAAATATATTTAAAAGAAAAACGCGTACTTGAACATTACAACTAGTTTTCATTATTTTCCAGATCTGAGCTCTGCAAGTGCTATTACACTAGCTAGGTTGGGCAAAAATAGATTTTTCCAGGTCATAAAACAGATCACATATCCAGATTTTGCTGCCTTCACATGCCTCAAGTCCAATCTGTGGCATGGAGGGATGCTCAAGGGCACCGGGGCTAAGGTGTGTATGTGTGCTCCTGGCAGTGCTGTTGTACCGGCACTGCCAGGGTTGGTACTGGCAACAATCAGATCTGTTTCCGTCGAATTGTGCAAAAGTAAATTTCGATGAAAACAAAGTGAAAGAGAGAGAAAGTGAGGTGAGAGTGGCTGCTGGCTGGGTACCCAGGGAAACGCGGCTAAATATAGATCGGGCGAGTAACTGTATCGAGGGTCTGTAAACGAACACATGACGTGTAGCAGGCCAATGTGAGTCCCTGCTCAACGCATAACATCAAACTATTGTCAAACCAGCCAAACAACTAACAACTGTAGAGAAATCAAAATGGAAGTCATGGAATTATTAACAGAACAAACCTGTAACCTGTAAGACATCATGTGTCAACTCCTCAAGTGTATTTAATAAGAGTTTGAGTGAAATATCTGCTCCTTCAGACTGTGGTTCATCATGGGAGATCAAGCCTTTTGTTCACCTACAGTGTCCCGACCTATAGAGAGCACCACAGACCGTTAAATTCTCTTAAAACCTTTTTGTTTAATTAGCTGATTTTGTGTGTGTTTTTTAATTTCAGTTAAAAAAAATAAAAAGCCTGGACCTCCTGGAATTATCAGCCCGGCTGTACTTGTTTTGGCAAGACCATTGCTGTAGGTGTTTGTTTTTTTTTTTTAATCCTTGAAATAAATAAATGCAGTGTGTTATTATTAGTCTGTTATCGTGGAATGTTTTTCCTGTTGAAAGGAATGGAGCCGTTTAGGGGCAGTTATGACTCGCAGCACTATTTTAAAAACAGGATAGCACGGTTTAGAGGACGGTCCGCCATTGAACCATCATATCCTCTGGAGCACAATGAGGAACCGTCTTCCGTTGCAGCGAAGGGTCACTGGCTACAGGACTGTTACCGGGCGCATAATCTGAGGAGCACGGGCGCAGGATGCACTTACACAATGTACATGAGCCACTGGGCACGGGCCCAAGCCGGATGGCAGCGTACAGCGTACAGTGTACAGCGTACTCTTTCATCATAATGTCAGTTCTCCTGACTATCCTGTCTTCTCAAGAGCTGTAATAATAAAAAGGAACTCCTCAAGTGAAAAATAATAAAAGGCTGACGGCCTTAAAATAAATAAATAAACAAGATGAGAACAAGGCCTACAGTCACAGGACTGACTGCCATTCAAGAGGATTGAAGACGAAGCATTCTACTGTTTAGGGCCGGAGGACGACCCACACAACCCTCACTGTCCTAACCGCCCACACTATCGACGAGCCGTACGTCGCGTTCACAATACGTTTCCAGTGACCCCCCACCTGCGGCCCGTGGTCTATGGGTCGGTGTAAAGCGATAGCCCTGAGGACGGTTGGGGAAGGAAACAGACATTTGCTCGCCGCAGCAGGCACTCTGCACAAGACAGACCGATGGACTGCCCACGGTATCTGTTCCACAGCACACCACTGGTCCACGAGATAGGCCTGCAGGTCACACTAAACAGTCCTTCACCTTTTTGCTCTACATAAAAAAAATACGTTATCTTTGAAAACACCGTTCTAATGGCAGTTTAAAGGCCATGTATTACCATTTTTTTTTTACATTTCTTTAAAGAGGGAAGGGACTTTCAAGTTATCCTGAAAAAGGGTCTGTCACTAGTTTTGACACTGCACTGTGCGAGGTTCGTTGAACCACCAACTGTCAAATACTTCTAGCAAGAAATACAATCCTGTCTGGTGTGATGCAACCACAGCCGGCAGCCAGTTCAGTTTAATAGTTTGATAAGCCAACCGAAACAAAACTCCCGTCACCTGGCCATGCATCTGCCGGGTGTTGGCAAGTTGCTAATCTAATAAGCAATACTGGAACGATGGCCGATCTGTGTTTTTTTGTAGGTGATTTCCACTTGGAAATAGAAATTGTTAAAAGGTGCGTATTACAATATTGCACTGCAATACTGCAATACAGAGAAAATATTTTCTTTATCTGGAAATTCAGTGTCAAACCTTTTTTAATTTTTTAGGTACAATGATAAACATAAAAAATACAAGAACCACACCAGCTCTGCATATCAAGGGCCTTCGGTGGAGTAAACAGGGACAATGACTTCTTAGGAAGATGCAATTGTGGTTTCTCTTTTACAAATTGTGAAAGCACCTTTTTTTTACAGACACATCAAATTTTAACTGTCACTCCCAGTAGAATAGTTAGTTAGTTAATAGTTTTTTACATACACACACTATATATATATATATATATTTACATACATACATACATACACACGCACACACACACACACACACATATACTGTACATACACACACGCATATATATATATATATATATATATATATATATATATATATATATACACACACACACACACACACACACACACACACACACACATATACTGTTTATACACACACACACACACACTTAAAAAAAATATATATATATACACACACACACACATATATATGCGCGCACACACACACACACACACACACACATATATACAGTATATATATATACACAAAGACACACACATATACATACATATACACACACACACACACACACACACACACACACACACACACACACACACACACACATTTATATACATATTTAAGTCGTAGCTCAGTGGGAAGACAGACCTTTATGACTTCACAAGAACATACTGAGATGAATCAATCTGTAAAATGAGTCAAGATGCACGCCCCTTTAGGTCAACAACTTAATCTGTGTGATAACAGAAGAATATGGTGAAACTGACCATATACCGTATGTATGCTGGGGATTTCCACTCATGCAATGATGTGATGATGCGTGATCATAGCACCACAAACCTTTCTGCGATAGGAAACACCGGAAAACCTTGTAGAGCTAAGTCCACGCAACAGTAAGAACATTAGTCCGAACACACTGACTGACGCATGGTGTTTTTTCTGAGCTTGAGGTTGCCATTTGTTGGGACGCAGGTACAGTGCAAGGTTACAATCAATGTGAATGATGGAATGGTTTGAATTCTTGAAATTAAGTGTTAATGGCAGACCTGTCCAGACCAGTCTATAGGTGGTGAAGCTCACCTAGTTAGAGAGAACTCTGAGAGAAACGCTGTGTGCTCGGTTAGGTCCTGTTCTTTCCCTATTCCAAGCTCTAGAATCAAAAACTACCGAAAGAGACACTGGTCTGCTCTCACGCCGGCAATTCCAACAGGCACAAAGTGAATCAGCGGAACATTGAAGAGAACTTCACCTCGGAAGAAAAATATCCCCACAGATTTGAGGCTGATATCGGTTCCTTTGGCAGTAAATCTGTTACTTCCCAGGACAGGTCTTTGATGTTTGTCTGCCAGGTCATCGTGGATTCATTCATCAACCCCTTCGGTTATCGTTATCAGAATTATCGACGCCGGCTCTCACCTCCTTCTGAACATCTCGGCAAAGATGCAGCCTACGCTCCACAGGTCCACGGGTGTGGCGTAGCTGGACTGGAGGAGCACCTCAGGGGCCCTGTACCACAGTGTCACCACCTACACACACACACACACACACACACACACACACACACACACAAACACACACACACACAGGAAATTGAGTAAGAAAAGCTTACATGAAAGGGACATCCAGCAGTTACACAGGCACACACACACGCTTTACACCTCATGCTGCGTCTTCTATGATGGTGCTCCACTGTTTCACCTGAGAGCAGTGAACAGATGAGCGCGGCATCTATTATGAGATGGGGGGGTGGGGTCTAGCATCCAGACAAACAAACATATGTTCCTTTGCCCTCATCTGGAGGTTATATAACGTGAAATCATATCTGGGAGGGCCCATCTCCCTGCTTTCTGTTTTGGTATACCTGCATCACATGGTCTCTCCATTGCAAGCCACTGGGAATCTGCACGCAGGTTTGTGAAGGCGTATATGTGTGTGTGTGTGTGCGTGCGCGTGTGTGTGTGTGTGTATGTGTGTGTGTGTGTGTGACCACCTTAAATGCATATTTTTACCTACACAAGATTGGCAGATGTCATACTAATGCACCGTTAAAAATACTAAGCACCCAACTGATGGAAAGGGGGCAGCCATTTTGTGCCAGTTAACCATGTTCTCTGTGTTGCCGTGCTCTATTGGGAGCTGGTTGTGTGTGTGTGTGTGTGTGTGTGTGTGTGTGTGTGTGTGTGTGTGTCGGCCTGTAGCCTGCAGGAAAGCAGCAGCATTGTTAACAGCTACAGTAGGGAAAGCCTCCAGACAAAACTCACTGACCCCTAGCCAGAGAGTGGAATGGTTCCAGGTGCTTTCCTAAACTCCAGATTTTTCCTACAGTTTTTTTTGGCCACAGCCCCCCACCCCCACTCACTCACTGCTAAACACTTATTTGCATCTCCGAGTCTGACGCTAATGTCTGTCAGCAAAAAGGTCAAGTGCGGTGTCGCTGGGTTATGGCTTAGTGTGTACACAGACTTTCACATGTTTTTGATGTGACCTGTTGGGACTCCTTCGGGGATGAATAAAGTATCTATCTATCTATGAAAAGCATCTGAAAATTCATTTGGGGGTTGATGTTCATGGGGCTTGGATAGAAAAACAGCAATTTCATGGTAACCAAAGTTGTCCATGCTGTACTGTGTTCCTCTCGCTTTCAGCCTCAAAGTATATAATAAATAGACTCTAAATGGAGAACGAGGGGAAATACTTGACATTTTCGGTGGACTTGTAATCTCAACAGACATCAATGTTTTGTAAAGCTAAAAATTCTACAGAGTGGGTGGAACAGTAGAAAGAAGAGGAAAAAGAAAGAAAAAAAAGTCAGTCACACTTTTCTTCTGAGTTCAATGGTTATGGCCCTATTTTTAGAGATGGAAGCATTTTGTCGACATGTGATACTTTCTCATCCCCTACTTCCTAATTTAGTGGAAACGGGGAGGAAGTTGAGGCTAATTGGCTCAGAGGTGTGGGTCTGGTCATGTGACCAGAAATGGGACACACGCGACACCTACTAAAACACGTCAACTGTGACCTTCGAAGTCTTTACGGTAATGAAACTTAGGTCAGTGAGTGGGCGACCTTAAAGAACATCCTGCATTCAACTTTCACAGCTGGGCAGCTAAATGTCATTGTTTTTCTGTGGGAAATGCAGAGTGTATTTTTGTATTAACTAATTGTGAGACTTTAATACAAGTTAAAGAAAGCGTGCAGGAATCTCTTTCCAGATTTTCCCCTTTTCTTTGTGACAACTTATTCAATGTTGTTATCTGGACCATCTTTAGCTCAATGTAGCATTAAAGTGAGTCTTTGTCGTTTTTTTCCTCCCCCAAAAGGGACAATACCTCAAAGCTGAGATTAATTGGGAGTCTGACTTTATGACCTAATCAAACTGTTTTCTTAAGTGTTGCTTTTCCTGGCTGTGGGCAGGTTGCATGTGACTTCATTCTGTTGCTGTTGCACGCACGCATGCATGCACACCCTTCTAGGAAGAACCACGGATCTGCCTCTCTTGCAACGTCGCAGTATTCGATAAACTTGGCCACAAAGGCCACACGCCTATACATCACACATATAAGCACACACAAATATACATATACAACTTTGATGAATGCAATGCACCTGAAGAGGAAATGGAAAATAGAAGATCAATTCATGATACACAAGGGATATATACAATTTCATACTTTTCACTTTTTTCCCCATATATTGCCACTTTTCACTTCATGTTTTTATTCTGTTTTTATTTTGTTATTACTACAGCCTATTTGACGTGAGCTGATAGGAAATTGCAATTTCCCTCTGGGGATTAATGAAGTGTCCCTCCATCTATCACACAGATGCTGCAGTGACCGAAGAGCATCAAACTCCAACCACTGATGCAGATGTTCAATGAGCAGGTTTCAGCGGCCACTGCCGCTTTCCACCCAACGTGCCGTTACCTTTCACGGACCGTCTACCACCTCTCTTCATCCCCCTCTCCCTCCTTCCATCTCTCACTCTCTCTGTCCCGCAGTTTGTTCGTGCCTGTAAAAACACACGTCTGAAAGTAGTAAAAACCTAAACATCTCGGCCAGAGTCATCTGTAAAGCACATCGCCCTCTCACAGACACCTGTTTATAAAACGCTCCGCTTGTCTATATAAGTGAGTCCAGTCTGTGAAACCGAATCCCTCGACACAGTTACCTCGCAGAGAGAACGCCGAGTCCAGGGTCAGACACATGTCACTACTGATCCAGGTGATTAGTGTACACAGACACTTGGAATACTGCATTTTAAATACTGCTTTGTTTGCAACCCCGCTTCCACTTTCCCGCTATCTTTCCAACGGGAAACCCGAATAGATGCACTGGACTGAGTGATGGATGCACAGAAAAGTGAGTCAGCGCCGTGCATGTGATCCTGTGCTCAGCTCTCGAGGGGTCAGTGTGCCTCACAAAAAGTCTGTGTCTGTCCGGCTCCCTGTCTGTGTTTCTCTTCCGCCTGGTAACAGAGAAGCAGTGGGAGGAGGAGGAGGTGAGTCAGATAAAGAAGCCTAAGAGGAGAGAAGGAGAGTGAGAGGGACGGAGTGCACGAGTGAGAGGCTGACTCCAGATTAAAGGACAACATTCTGGGCATTCCTTTCTGCTGAGAACACCAACCCCCCCCCCCCACGGGCCGCTCTGCTGTGCTCTCCCTGCTGCTCCACTTTGCCAGAACCCGGGGGTGGAAATGGCTACTCCTCACCCAGAGGACCCCCCCCCCCGACTGGACCTACAGGCCTGCACGGACCCGCAACATCCGGACCTCTGAGTGCCGTTATGCATCGAGCATGCACAGTGGAATGACAAGACACGTGTGCGTGTGTGTGTGTGTGTGTGTGTGTGTGTACATGGGTGCTTGCACGTGATGAAGTGAGTGTGTGTGTGCAGTGCTTGTGCGTGCATGCGTATGAGTGTGTTCATGTGAGCTGCCTCATGTCTGCTCCACATGTCGTTAAGTTACAGTCAAATTATGCAGCCACCACTTCATATAGCACTGTGCCCCGGGATTGACCCCCACAACCAGACCGGAAGAGAGGTGTGTTTGTGTGTGTGTGTGTGTGTGTGTGTGTGTGTGTTTCCAAAGCAGTCCATCAGAATGAGCCGTTGTGATGTGCATGGCTGAGACCTGTGGGGCCCGAGGCCTGTGATGCTCCTTTGGCCAGGGCCTGTGTTTACATTCTCAGAGGAATCCCAGGATGAAAGAGGCCCACTGCACAAACAAACACACAGACCTGCGCACACACACACACACACAAAGGCACGCACACCACACACACACACGCACGCACGCACGCACGCACGCACGCACGCACGCACACACACACACACACACACACACACACACACACACACACACACACACACACACACACACACACACACACACACACACACACACACACACACACACACACACACACACACACACACACACACACACACACACACACACACACAGTGTCATTAACGGAGCCTTAATTAGTAATTAAGTGGCATATGTCGTCCATGTTCAGGACATGATTCCATAACAAGTTCAAGTCTTTCAAGGTAAAAAGACAGAAAATGGCTCAGTGTAGTCCAGGCATGCTGGGTCCAGGAGAAGGGCGGCGGATGTTAAGAGTAATCTGTGTGAAACTATGCACTGTGAGCCGAGGCCACAATGTTGTGTCTCCCGAGAGGCCCCATTCTGAGCTCCAGCAGCCATGTTGTAAACACTATTATTTCACCTCTCCCCACCACTTTCCCCTTCCTTCTCTCTCTCTCCCTTGTTTTACAGAAAGGACAATTTACAGTCCCGAACAATCAGGCCAGGGAAGGGACAGACGAGAGAGAAAAGATTTAAAAAGGGTGTGTGTGTGTGTGTGGGGGGGGGCAGAATGCCATCGAGCTAGTTAGAGGGAGAGAGAGAGAGAGAGAGGGAGAGAGGGAGAGAGGGGTAGAGAAGGAGAAAGAGGGGGCGCCAGTGATGGAACTGTCGGAAGAAAAGTGCAAGAGCAGCGCACAAACTGTATACAGTAAAAGAGGAAAAAAGGGGCACCACAACTGTTGCCAAAGTATGCACAGCGTACAGGAATGCAGCGCGGGGCCCTGGGCGAACGAAACAAAGACAGCACAGTCAGTGGCTCTCTCTCCCAAGCGCTACCACATCCGCACATCATTAGCTGGAAAATTCCTGATATATGCTGTAATTTTTTTCTCCCTCCCTCTCCGCTTGCTGGTACACACAGACCAGGCTTTAATGTCCAGATGCCGACACACACACACACACACACACACACACACACACACACAGATACACACACACAGATACACACACACACCTTTTCCCCACCTGGATGATTGCCAAGGGGCCGTCAACAATTAATGCAGACGGAGGAGCAGTGAGGTTGGGTGCAGTGGGGGTGTTTGCGGGTGTTTGGGGCTGATGTTGGGGTGGCTGGGTGGGAGGATGGAGGTGGGGGGGGTCTACTGCTTCACTACTTGGAACACTCTGGGGGTGGTAGGAGTCATGCAGGAAATACCAAATGAGAGCCGCACTGTGCATTGTGTGTCTGATTGTGCGACGATTTGTACATGTTCGCCTGTTTGTGCAGGCGCCTGTATGTGAATGTGTGTGTGTACTGTACCATACTGTCTGTTTGCTTATGTGAGCACACGGCCAGCCCACTTTCGGCAGGCGCTCGCAGTCAAAGCATAGGAGGGCTTTCTCTTTTTTTTCCCATGCGGAGCCGTTTAAGGAGATGTCTAAACATTCCCAGAGCACGCCGCACGTGCTCTTCTCTGTGCTGTGCAAAGGTTTTTTCCTCCTTCTACTCCCTGTCTGCCTGCCTGTCTGTCTGTCCCTCTGTCTGCCCATCCATCTCTCCAGAGTGGAAGCACATTGTCTGGCATGGCACAAAAGATTGGATTCAGCAACACGTCTTGGCTGTGACCCAAAGCACGCTTTTCAAAAGTGTCTCTTATTCCTGAAGTCCGTCACACCATTATTGATGTTGCGGTGCTGTTGCTAGCGTGTGGCTGTTTTTTTTAAATTTTTTTATAACAGCGCCTGAAAGCACAGACTTTACAGTTAACTGGCAACCGGAAGTTCAATGGCCCGAAGCACGACCAGTAAACTTTAAAGATCAACCAAATATCATGAGTAAACCTCTTGACCACGTTGTTCACCTCTACGGAAACTAGCTGGCGGTGGCTGCCATGGAACTACAATGACTCATTGCACACCGAGCCACCAAGAAAGGAAGAGACACAAGCTCAGGAAAGAACATGCTTGATCGAAAAGCGTGTGTAACTACGAATAGGATGTTCTGACCCCCCAAACACTCAGCAAGGCCCAGAATGGCAAATGCTAGGTCAACTATAGGAAGCCGTGCCGAATGGAGGACGACTGTTCCTGAAAGCATTGTATTGTAGCAGCCTGCTGTTGTTCAAGTGTGGGCAGGAAATCTGGTTTCAATTTGTTTAATGTTGTCAGTGATATGGTGTCTTGTTCTGGGAAGCATAGTGGGAGAGCCATAATCAGAGGGAAGTAGTGTGTGTGAGTGGGTGGGTTTACCTGTGATCAGGTAATGTATACTCTCGTCTTCATGTCGACCTCTCCAGGACGCCAACACAACATTAAATCAAATACTAAGAGCAGCAGTCGCCAACTGTATCTCTCAAGAGCCCTGCTCGATCCACGACCTGGGTGGGTTTAAGTGAAATGGAGTGCCTTGATGAAGATGAGGAGGAATCTTCATGTGATTATAAACAATTTCCAACTGGTACCCTGTTCCTGTGGTTTTTAGGCGTTTCCGATGCGGGTGGATGCGTTTCACAGCCTGTGCAGAGCGAGAGGGAAGGAAGAGGACGGACTCAGCAGACTTGCATGGCAACATCTCTTCATGACCCATCAAAGCAGGAAACACCAGTTTAGCAGAGAGGAAGTACCAGGGACACGTGGACTCGCTCAACTGACTTCTTGTAGAAATCTTTGATGCCTTGCATCAGGGAGTCCATAGGGGTCCAACAACAGTAAACCGTGGTGAGGGCAAAGGGCAAAATCTAGTGAGGTAGAAAACATGCCTGGAAGTGATATGTTGTTCCAATTCAACAGATTCTGATCTTTTAAGTCTCATTAATACACATGGAAACGGTTGTAGACTTTATGGCCCCAAAGTAAATTGTATCACGTGAAAATGAGCAGGATCCCTACCACTTTGCATGCTCGACGCACACCCTAGTTTTGTCAACAACACAGCGATAAATCTAAGCCGTACTTAAACATAACTGTTATTTTCTATTGTGGAAAAAAAAAACTTTAGTAAGCGCTTGTCTGGCAAAACAATTATCTCCACATTGGAATGCAGGATTTTGCGTAGAAAATTCCCTAATCCTCCCCACTCCAAATACAGACAACATCAAAAGCTTCGGCTTTTGACAAAAAGAAAATGGAGCTTGGGGAGGCAAGGGGATTTCACTGTGATGGACAGGAAAAAGAGCCACGCTCACTCCACTCCCCTCTGATGTGTCATCCTCTCCCATCAACCTTAGTTGTCTGCCCGTCAATCAAGGCAGCAACAATGAGGCTGTGGCCAGACCGGGGTCATTAGAAAACCATCAACAAAGCAATGGACCCCCAGGGACCGCCAGGGGCATCCTAATCTGGAACCCCTGTACCATCCCAATGGGTGGTCCGGCTACATCCTCCTTTCAGGGTGGTGTGGTTAAAGGGGGGAGGGAGGGTGACAGGGAGTTGGTGGTGGCTGTCATTGGGGCCATCAGTCACACACACACACACACACACACACACACACACACACACACACACACACACACACACACACACACACACACACACACACACACACACACACACACACACACACACACACACACACACACTATATGCACCCGCATCGATGCTCAGGAAACACTCCCGCATACAAGCACTATGCGAGTCAGTCAGTGCTACTTTCAGTCACTAAACATGAAAATGAAAGCGCTGTTATGACCGCCTATGCAAATAAACTCTGCTTCATCTAATCATTCTGGACACGCTAAGTGAATCACAATGAAAGTGAGAGAGCGGTGTCTTGTTAACAGGAGTGACAGCCGTTCCTTAAAGACCATCTGCCTGCAGCAGCAGCATGGGTGACTAAATCTGCTACTTTGTCTGTTGAGCAAAGAGGAAGATTGTCTGAGAGTGTGTGTGTGTGTGTGTGTGTGTGTGAGTGTGTCTGCTGCATACAGTGCAGCATGTATTTGCTTTTATTAGCAAGAGGAAACACTAAATGGATGAAAGGGGTGTGTGTATTAGTTAGTGTGTGTGTGTGTGTGTGTGTGTGTGTGTGTGTGTGTGTGTGTGTGTGTGTGTGTGTGTGTGTGTGTGTGTGTGTGTGTGTGTGTGTGTGTGTGTGTGTGTGTTGGAGGGACTAATAGGGGGATTCCAGACACAGGAACATTCATCTGGAACCGGAGATCGCATGCTCACGTTGCAGTGTTCCACTCCAGCACACACACACACACACACACACACACACACACACACACACACACACACACACACACACACACACACACAGACACACACACACCAACTTTATTCTATGCAGCAATCAGTAAAAACGAAGAGGCAAGTGTGTGTGTGTGTGTATACGTGGACGCATTGGGGTGCATGAGGGTAATTCAGTACTTTTCACTCTCACCCATAGGTGAATTCCCAGTGTAGTGACTACTGTGTTCCTGTGTCACCTCTTTACCAAAAAAACATGACATTTTTAGTTTGAAAAGTTCAAAGACTTACACATACATACACATACTAGAGTATGGGGGTTAATTGAGATGGCAGATAAAACCAAAAACTGTAAATACAGATGTGGCCATGTGATTTTTGTGCAAACTTTTGTAGAGGAGGACATTTTATTCAAAAATAGCAAAAGGGAAAGTGTTAATAATTACTTCACAGCTTGGGGACTTCAAACTGCTTAAAGACGAGGAGTTTTAATATGGTGCCCTTAATGGTTAATCTTGCGACAATGAGGTTGCCTTACTGGCACCCATAGTAAAATTTCCCAAAAAATCTAAATAGCAGTGCTACATCCTTGCTGAAACATGAATTCTGATGAAACGTAAGTGCAGATGAATGGTGTCAGTAATAAAAGGATGCACCCCTTTCCATGTGAACGCTGGGTTTATCTGCGTGTCTGAATACAATTGTGGGTAAAATCACCACAAATGGATCAATTGTTAACCCATGACCTAAAATACAGTATCAAGTATGCATGACCTTGTGTTGACTATTGAAACCGTCAACAAAGCTGGCCAACTTCTAGACGTGTCATCTCTCTTCAATTAAAGCTCTTCCAATGAGTCTTTGAGTCTCTGCCGCTCTCTGTTCCTCTCTCGCTCGCTCGCTGGCTCGCTCCCTCCCTCTCTGTCTCCATTTTATCTGGTCACCAGAGCCCGGTCCTCGACAGTTGGACATCAAAGGGCTGGCGGCGGGAGGGGAGGGGTGTCTGTCTCTGCCGGTCCATTCCGTCTCTGTCTGCCACGGCCGCTAAGGGATTCCTGAGATGGGCCACGAGGGCCCCTTGGATCTCACTTTACATCTAGGGGCTGTATCATTTAGCCAGGCGCTGCCAGGCTATCCGCTGGTGCCCCACAAGGCTGGTCTGTGGCGGCGGCGGCAGCGGGGGGAGGTCTATATTTGCGTGTGTGTGTGTGTGTGTGTGTGTTTGTGTGTTTGTCTGGGTTCATCCGAACCACCTAATGGGAATGCAGAGTCAGACCAGCATGTACTTACACATACACATGCACACGCAAGCCCATGCACACAAATACACAGTTTTTACCTTTTACCCAGATGCCGTCTCGCAGAGCAATCTTCATAAGTTAGTTATACATACTTGTGTGAAACGAGAGACCATCAGTCAATAAGAGAGATCAAAAAACGAAACTGTAGTAAAAAGAGGAGAAAAGGAACAGAGTAAGAGAAAACAAGTGGGTGAGATTAGAGTTGTGAAGGAAGAGCTTACAGCTACCCTCTTTTGTCCCTGATGAAAGGCTTTTGTTGTATTTGGATTAGACTGACAGAAGATAAGGCCATATGAAAGATCCTTACATGAACAAGAATCCCAATACATAGCTAAGCTATTTGTTATTTCAATGGCTGGTGTAAAGGACTATGTCACAGTGGGAAAAAGAGGCTTAAACAGAGGACCACAAAACTAGGCTCAACTCAAGAGCTAAAAAAGGTTGCAGTACTATTCAGGTAAGCCATAGTGGGTGTTTCTTGGAGTTTGCCACTGCCTATACATTATGGATGAGAGAGCACGTTATTTGACAATTCATCATTAAGTTTTAAAGTTGGAACCGGAGTAAGAATCTACTTTTTAGTACCCACTACCTATGAGGAGACGCAAAGATGCTAGCCTCAAAATGCTTGATAGTTAATCGCGTATGATTCGCTACTCACCACAGAGGTCAGAGCCATCTGAAAGCTGTAGATGCGCGCCAGACCGAAGTCGGCCAATTTGATCTGCCCTCCGCTGGTGACCAGGATGTTCTGAGGCTTCAGGTCCCGGTGAACCACGCGGTGGGAGTGAAGGAAGTCCAGTCCCTGTAGCAGCTGATACATCATGTCCTGTGAGAAATGGCATCGTAGGTTAACTCAATTCATTCATTCAACTCAAACATCACAGAAGACGTGGCATGAAATCGAGTGAGGCTGTGATTGGGGAAGCCCACCTTCATCTGGCGAATGTGGAACTGATGGGGATATTTGCTTGACACTTCAACAAGTAACTGTGACGCCGTATTAAACTACATGTAACACGTTCAGCCTCTTCCGCGCTATCTTCGAAAAACGTGTGGCTACGTCTAACCAGGGGCCCACAAGGGCAGAAAAGAGAGTTCACCGAGATTCCTGAGGAGCCACATCTCAAAAAAGGCAAAATGGCTGGAACATCGTGGTATGGAGAGAGTTAACTAGTTGAAGTCTGCGTCTCCTTTAGCCAACTGTGGCAGATGTTTGATATGAGCGAGAGAGAGAGAGAGGGAGACAGAGAGAGAGAGACTGACAAAGAGAGAGAGAGAGAGAGAGAGAGGAGGGAGAGAGAGCGAGGGAGAGAGAGACAGAGAGAGAGACAGAGAGAGAGAGTGAGAGCTGTGTTCTCTGCGGCTGTCTAGCTATAGCTAATTGGAGCCCCCACTCTTTCTATGCCCAAGAACTGACCTCAGAAACAGCCATAGGGCATTGTATCCATGACACAGTGCTCATATAGTGGACTGCAGTGAACTGTGCTGACCCAGATCAGACTTTTCAAACTGTTTATGCAATTATCGCAAAAAGTCAGCTTCAAGTGCATAGATGATTCTAGATAACTTGGGTTAACTTATAATAATTTGGATGTATTAATTGTTCTTGGGCGAGGGCAACAGATGGGGGAATATGGACTTAGGCAGGGTGGGCTGCAGTACTGGAGCCTCCATGACCATTTCCTCCATCTGCCGACCACCCCAGAACTCAACTGGCGGCAGTGAGATAGTGGGAGTGGAGGCAGCATGCAGATGGGAAGAGATATGTGGGCAGATAAGAGGAAAAGGAGAGGGCGCAGAGGGACAGGGGAAGACATAGGAAAGGGAACTGGGGAGGAACACACACACACACACACACACACACACACACACAAGCACAACACCATGGAGAAACGCAGGGACGCATTGCTCTGCTTTCGAGGTCATGGAACATCCAAGTCTCTATACTCCCACCGCCCCACAACTGCCTGCCCCCTCACCCAGCCCCAGCCCCCCCTACACAAACGCCGACACCCCCAAACCCTCCGCCAAGACCTCACAAGTGACATGGACCTGAGCCCACAGCTCTATTCACTGGCCTACCAGCTGGTGAGTGATTCAAAGAGCTGAAACAAGGGGGCTGCACACTCAAGCAGAAAACATTAGCAAACAGCGCGGGCCTGGCCGCTGTGCAAGCTATAGGGGAGGTGACAGGATGACCCTACAGAATAGTGGGGAGATGGCATTGTACGTGTGTGTGTGTGTGTGTGTGTGTGTGTGTGTGTGTGCGCGCGCACATATGTAAAGAAAATGTGTGTGTGCTTCGTGTAAGTTTTTGATCACATCTGCCTTATAAGCGTATGAACATCCACTACCTTTAAATGTTTTTTATGTGCAAGTCTGTGTGTGTGGGTGTGTGTGTGTTTGTGTGTGTGTGTGTTAACGTGTGTGTCCTCCATCTAAGGGCAGGCTGTGTGCGTAAGCAGGCCTTCCTTTCTACATCTTCATTCAGCCATGACCTAGCTCGCAAGCCAACAGACAGATAGGGCCGTAGAAGAGAAGCAGGCAGTTTTTTTGGGGCGGGGGGGGTCTGACACAATAGCAACACCCCAGTTCCTCTCTGCTTTAAATAGCCATTTCACCATGCTTCCTTTCAGCAGCATTTCCTACAAAACCCTAATTATCTCAGAAGTGTGACTCTTGGACAAAACACACAAACAAACAACCTTGGCCCCCTTGGCCTCGGTGCCATCTCCCCTTACGTTTCAATTACTCCTTACAGCTGGCTGACCAGTAATGGACCCCAATATGTCAAGAGAAATGAGACTGACAGATTCGACAATGATCATTTCATTGAGAAATGAAAGTTGCCGATACCCTATTATGGAGGACTCTTTTTCGCCATGTAGGACTAACTAAACACGGTTCCACCAACAGCCGAATGGGTTGCCCAACACCCAACTGTCTTCAGCTGGCAGCACTTCAAACAGAGGCCCCGAGAATATGCACGGCTAGTAGCAAACACCAAATCACACAGAAAAACAACAGATATGACCCATAAAAAGCAAGAGGACCAATATATATATATATATATATCTTTTTTTTAAAGTAGTCTGCCCACTGCAAGATGCCGTCAAAACATGGCTTTCGGAGTGCGCCTCCTTTTCTAATGCTAATATACCAGAGTCGGCCATATTGTTTATTGTAGCAAGGCACAATGTGGGACATCTGCCGGTTAGCGTTAGTGTAATTCCCTCCCCATGCTTCATTAACCTCTCTCTTTATGGGGCTGGAGAATAGAGTTCAGGAGGCTTGGAGGGTGGCGGTGTAGGAGGAGCGTGGGTGAGACCCAAGCGCTGGCCCGTCCAAGGAGCACTGAGGCTGGGACAGCGCGGCCGCTTGATGTCCTTCCAGCTCATTTGATTCCTGGAGGAGGGCCCCTTTCATCAATGAGCATGTGGTGGGTCTGGACGCTGAGGAAGGGTGAGCTGGTGGCAGAGGGTGGGGGAAGAGGTGGACAGGCTCGCCCAAGGTGGGTTGTCTGGCGCACTTGATGGACCGGTTTCAGAGAGTGGCAGTTCTGGCCTCCATGGCAGGAGTTAGGGTTGTTTTGGTGGGAGTGAATGGTGCTTTGGATTTGGTAAACAAGTAATAAAGGACCAGTGGTGTATTCCTTAAAGGTCGCATACGCTGTAAGCGAGGATAAATCCCGCTAGCCTGACTAACCTGCCGCATAAGATGTTTCCTAAGATCCCGCTAGAAAAGATGGCGGCCAGGCAACCACGGCAACATACGCCTCATGAATCCACATGAACATCCACATGAATGCCAGGACACAAGGTTTCCCAGCAAAACATTGCCCAGAGCATCACACTGCCTCCGCCAGCTTGCCTTCTTCCCATAGTGCATCCTGGTGCCATCTCTTCCCCAGGTAAACAACGCACACGCACCCGGCCATCCACATGATGTAGAAGAAAATGTGATTCATCAGACCAAGCCACCTTCTTCCATTGCTCCATGCTCCAGTTCTGACGCCCTATGGCCATTATACACGCTTTTGGCGGTGGACAGGGGTCAGTAGACGCCATTGGAATGAGATGAGCATACACACACACACACACACACACACACACACACACACACACACACACACACACACACACACACACACACACACACACACACACACATGCACACACACACATAGTGTATTACAACATTTTCTTATTAAGGCAAACACAAGTGACTGGCCGATTGATGAAGGAGCTGCGTTCTCCGTAGAATATTCCCATTTAGGGTGCCAGAATAACCTCTTCATGAAAGGTATAGAATCACCTTTCAAAATAAACTATATTTGTAACTTGCAGCCTATGAAGCAGCAATCAGCCCTTAACTGTGGTGCAAATGCATTGGATTACGCTTTTTAACGATCGACAGTTTTGTTTGGAGATTGAGTATTTATTATTGTGGCAGTTTCGCATACCACACGCCACCCAAGTGGCGTTTTCAAGGACAAGGTTGTCGACGCCAGATTATTGAAGAGAGCGGGCTAGTTGGTATAAGGCCAGGAGCAGATGGAGATGTGTCATGACTGGGCTCCTCTCCTGAGTGTGTGTGGGGATGGAGGTTTTATCTGTTGCTCGTAAGACCAACAGGTATACAGCCACTCTGATCCTGGATCCCCCATCACCTAGATCCAGGTTAGGTGTGGCTGCTCAAACCACACACCACAATTATATTCCCGGAAACCAAAGTGCGAGGCACATCAAAACAAGTGTTGGAACGTGCGGATCATGTTTATGCATTTGGTAATAGATTGCAAGGATTCGTTTCTGTCTTTAATAAAAAGACAGATGCTTTAGATATTAATAATCATGTGTTTAAATGTTTGAATATTGTTTAAATAGGGGTCCATCAGTAATTCTTGCTTTGTAAATGTGAAGGAAACGGCGCGTTCTGCATTGATCCTGTATGCGTTCAGCTAATTAGTTGATCCTTTAAATATCGAGAGCGTGTACTTACTATCTCCATCTGATACAGACCTCACTCAGTCAGACTGGTTGAGCTCTAAGCGGCGTTTAGAGAACCGGCTTAGCTCCAACCGCCAGTTGCTGCTTACGTAAACCACGCTATCCTAATCCTAGTGACCTTTAGGGAATACCCCCCTGATTGTGAGGAAAGGTTGTATTTTTTTCAGCTCAAGTACACCAAATTTAGAACAGTCCACTGGGGGAGAGAGGGGGTCATCTACAGTTGGCTGGATATTCACAGGGTTAAAGGGTAGACAGCTGGGTGGGCACCCACAATGTGGTGGCATCTGTTCTCAGGGAGGGTAAATTAAGTTGTTGGATAGGGTCTGTGTGTAAGCGGGGGTAACAAGGGGGCACTTTGGGGGTTACGGAGTAGTGTCCACTCTCCTGGAAGTAAATGGGGATGGTGCCTGTGTCATATTGCCTCACCATCATTATTCTTTTGTCCCCACGTGAGTCCAACCGTATGGATGTTAAGTGAGAGTGAGAGGGGAAGGATTAGAGACAGTCATCTACCAACTCAACAAATGGCTGAAGACCTGGGAGATTTTATGTGAAACAGATAATAGAAAAATATGAATGAGATTAAATTTGATGACATTTAAGAATAAGGTTGTTTTCAGTTCTTTATAAAAAAAATTAAGCACACACCTCTATATAGCATTTTCTCCAAGAACGTCTCCTCACACAATGGTATTTACTGACAGTCATTATTACTGTGAAATTATATTATGTAATTGTGCTCCGAAAAATGGCATTATGTATATGATAAAATGTCCTCTTAACCATATGCATGTGCGTCTCCCACACACACAGACACACAGACACACACACACACACACAACCAGGCTTGAGATTAATTTATAGACCTCTGCATATACAGCAAATACACTATAAACACTTTTATCCACACAGGGATCTTTGTCAGGTTGAAAAGGCACACAAAACCACAGACACACACACACACACACACACACACACACACACACACACACACACACACACACACACACACACTCTTTCTCAATATCTGCTAAACAGTGTAAACTGAGAGAGAAAAAGAGGGAGGGCAGTTAAAATAGAGAAGGCAAGAGGCCTCTAATTTGTAGCCCAGCTGCTCGAAAACGCCCCGGTACCTCTGATGTTGGAGGGAACGCCACTCCATCCCCTGTCTCTGGCTGACCTCAGCCAAGAATACTCCCTTGGTAACAGGAAGAAATTATCCTGGTCTAAAATATGCAATCCATAGTAGAAAAAAACTGGACCTTTTATTGTCATATTTCACATAAATCAATAGAAGAATCTATATGCTCCATTCCAGGCACTAAAGTGTAAAACAGCCACTCATGGCAACTACTGATAGCTCACATTTGAAGCAGACTGCTCTGGGTGCAGGATGTACTTGCCTTGATGGTTTCAGGAGGTACCCCAGGGTCCGGGGCCTTCTCCAGGTACGTGGTCAGATCCTGGTCCACATGCTCAAAGACCAGGGTGAGTTTGGTCTCGCGGTCAGTTCGAGACACGGTGCACACATCAAACAACCTGCAATGAAAGAAGGAGCTTGAGAATCCATATAGATGATTCCACCGGTGATGCAGGCCAAACCCCAAAATTGAGCACTTCATTCACCCAAATCACTTCTCAAGTTGCGGAAAGGCAATGCCTTTTGCAAGAACCAAGTCAGGTTAACAGGCAATACTTTTTTTCAGTCTCATTTTAAAAAGGATTACATTATATAATTATATAAGTTATATAAGTATATAAGTTATAAGTATATATACAGCATTTGGAACCAGTGAAGTGAGATATTATTGCTAAATACCAAACATTTAGGATCATGACAATAAAGGCAGCTAAAATAATAATCTAAAATGCCAACAGCAATAATCCAAATTTAATATAATTCTTATAAATTCATGAAAGTGACTGTATTGTATTGTATTGAAACCATCCCAATTTATTACTTCAAACAGGTAAAAATGAAAGGTAACAATATGTTATATGCAGTATAACCCAATGTGAACGCCTGATTGTAACAGATAAGCAAGTTGAGCAAGACTTAAAATTTGTTGCTACAATTTATGGAAGTGTCATCTGTTTAGACCTGTTTTTTTCTTCGATCCTGGGATTCAGCCGCACTCTGTTAAACACAAGGGCTTTCATGTGACTCATCAAGATTTTGGCAACTGGGAAATCTCAGTATATTGGGGGCGTCCAGTGACCACAGGGTTTGTTGTTTGATCCCCGGCTCCTCCTGGTAGCATGTCAAAGTGTCCTTGAGCACTCCTTGACATTGAACCCCTAACTGCTCTCCTTTGCGCAGGTGTGTGCCTTGCACACGCTGCCATCGATGTATAAATGTGTGAATGTGAGGCACGTGTTGTAAAGCACTTTGAGTAGTCGCTAGACTAGAAAAGCGCTATATAAATGCAGTCCATTCACCATATTTCAGTGACACATCACCATCACGATAAGAATATGGAATGTAAGTCAATGTTACGCCATTAAATCCTAAAAGTTAAGAGCCAATCATAAAAGGTTGGTGCAAAACCAAATCGGACCATTACAGGACGTTACTCCTTAATATGAGTCCAAGAACTGAAATCTCGAACCGTGTTCCTAAGAGTACGAGAGTTTTCATTTTATTGAAAATAGCTTTCAAGTTTAATATCTGCCTCTTTACATGCTGATAACTAATTTATGACTCCGGCAACCTTTGACAATTTCCATTACATCCATGCAAAGCCCTTGGAGATCCAATAGGTGAAAGCCAAAAGATTTACAGTGGTGTTCACTGGGCAATAACCTTAGACCAAGAATCCAGATTATGTCAGCAGAGCCGCCAAGGCAGGCGCTGGTGAAAAGCTGCAAAAAAAGCCATCCAGTATGTCCTCTTCAAAGACTAGAACCAGCATTCCTCACCCAGTGTCATGACAACCCCTGATGCTCCATGGTAACCCTAGCAGGGCCTATCTGCCGCTGGTGCAAAGGCAGTGTTTCTCATCATGGCAACGGTGCACGCTAAGAGAACCAGGGTGGAATTCCATTGACATGAATGTGGCCTCTCCAATGGTATAATAACAGCCAGTGAGGTCCACTTCCTACAAAACATTCATGAGGTAATCTCAAGAGTTATGGCGGTGCTAGGTGTCAAGGGTGGTACGTTCACGCCTACACGTCTTTGACGGATAAAATGATTACAAAACAGAAGAAGGAAAGGAAAACTATCATTCTAAGTTGATGATCATCTCTAGACTCTGATGAAAGAGGATTCAGCCATGGTACAGAGTACTCCACGCTGTATCACCTTGTGTTACTATATGAAGTACATAAACTGACTCAAATCACAACTGGTTAATCAACTGCAACCAAAGAAGGATGTAAAACAGAATCCTCCAAATATTGCTCCCCCACCAAGCCTAGTGCAACGGCACCAACACCATGTAATCACACTCCTGAAGATCAGCAACAAAGCAAACGAGCTGGATTATTTCAAGGTATTATTATGTCTGAGAATAGATTGCACCCTCCTCTTGAAGCGCTGGGGTTAAACACCCCTCACAGCCTGATTGTTGAGCCACAATGGAGGCTCTCATCAGACACTGAACATATGGAATGAATAATGGCTCTCATTACAAACATCCAGGGGTTGCCTGGAGTTTCACAGATGGCCCACAATGCACCTTGCTGACCTAGCCCGCCTCAGCCATGCTGCATGACTTGAACGGCATGTGAGGCCTTGAGGCTGGGAAATTAAAGGCTGTGAAATGAAATTAAAATTTAGCGATGTTAAAAGAATATGCTCAAAGTCATGAAATCCATTAGCGATAAAAGGTTCTTCATCACACGCTATATTCGCTGATGCATGAGGGCATTGAGGTTGGAAGCAGAAGGGCACCGGTCATCCTCTCAGCAAATCTTTTTTGACCTTCGTCATCACCCCCCAAAAGCACTCAATACTCCTTGACCAAACAAGCACCAAGGTCAGACCTTGGGCCGTAATGGTGTATGACGCAGCGGCTGGGCGACTGACTGCCATTTAACTCATGTAAAAGTGAAATCCAGTGGCCTCTGTGTGTGCGCACCCCTCCTAGAGCAGGGGAGTGACACCCATTTTAGGTCAAGGGCCAGATTGGTCAAAAACGCAATGTGGGCGGGATTACTTTTTGTCTAACCGTGGTCGGAGGTTTGTGCGTGCGCACGACCAATGCCGCCCTCTTGGATACTCTTCCCGGCAAAGAAAGTTTGCCTTTTAAAAAGCTTAAAATGACATTTTCCATCCTGTGACACCCTTCCCTGGGCTGTGCCTTTGACAGCCCCTGTCCTGAAGTGAGCAATCAATTCCGAAAAAACAAAAAGAACGCTCTCTCTGTCGTCGTCGTCGTCGTCATCATCCCATCTCCACTCCAGGGCAGGCTGAACGTTTAGAAAAACCACTGCTGTCCCATCTATCTCATAGGAAGCCTAGACAATCACAAAAGTGCAGATGGTACTTCCTCCAGACAGGCCGCTCTCAATGGAAGGTCTACGCACTGAATGATTCCATTCACATATTGAAAAGGGGGGTCACATGTCGATCACCCTAAACCATCAGGGGAAAGGACAACTCCAACACACACACACACACACACACACACGGCTAGTGGGCCACCTCTCCTCCTGGCTTACCTGACCACATTGGGGTGCTCGAAGGCCTCCAGCTGCCTCAGTACCGCCACCTCGCGTATGGTGGAGAGCGGCATCCCTTCCTCCTCCGTCTGCACCCGGACTCTCTTCAGTGCTACGAAGCGTCCCCCGTTCTTCAGATCCCTGGCTTTGTACACTTTTCCATAAGCGCCCTCGCCAATCTCGGCGACGGGCTCATAATCAGTAGCAATAGTCTCTTTGTCCATTGTTGCTGACGGTTGTTTTTTTTTTTTTTTTGCGTTTTTTTTTTTTTTTTTGCAGCTAAAAATATTGTGGGGGAATCCCGGCGGAGTGTGACGAGTCAGTTTTTTTTTGGTTTTTTTTTTTTTTCACAAAGACATCTTCGCAGAGAGGAGCTGGCACGTGTTAATGCCTGGATAAACAAGGAGACAGGGGCGCGAAGAGTCACCGTCTGTGTCCGTTTGGGTCAGACGGCGGTCCAGGTAGGCGGCAGCAAAGCTGTCATTTTGGTTTTTTTTATTCCGACTATCAAACACAACACAAGAGACCCGATGCGTCCCAAACTTTCAATCCACTCCTCCTCCTCCTCCTCCTCCTCCTCCTCCTCTTACGCTTATGTCCTCCTACCTTCAACACAGAATAACGCAAAATAATAATAATTATTATAGTAATAATAATAATAATAAAACATTCATTTCACCTTTATTTACCAGATGTTTGTTTTTCTTTTAATGTATCATAACATACCAGTTGTTTATTATTATTTTTTTTTTTTACATTGCGGGAAATATATTATATATATATATGTGTGTGTGTGTGTATATATATATATATACACATATATACATATACATATACATATATATATATATATATATATATATATATATATATATATATATATATATATATACACACATACACACATGCAACGCATAAATAAAAAATAAACACAACACAGACCTCAATTATTTTAACTTTAGTTTTTAGGTGAACAACAGAGAGCCAAACTATGATCTCTGTCCCTTTAATCAAACTTTCTGTTGCAAAAGACGCAAACTGGGAGCACGTGGCTGTCTACTGGCGGCATTGTCTAAAGTTCGCACAGCAACAGTCCATTTAAGCGCTTTAAAAATGCCTTTACCAAAACCCAACTATTGCAACACGTGAAACCAATTTTAATAAATATTATGGTGACATTTTCTTTGAGTTTATTCGCTTTTGTTAATTTTCCTTTAATTTAACAGCGTCTCAGTTGATATTGTACATAAAATAACAAAAAAAACATTATTGAAGACGCTGGCTTCGGGATATTTAACGTCGCTATTTAAAAAAAAAACCCCCACCAAATCCCATTTAACATCCGCCCCAGACACTAAAATGTGAAATTAACAAGCAAAAACACGCGCTCATTACCTGGTTTTGCGTTGTCAAGAAAAAGTCGCGTCGGCGCGTCCGATGAAGCGCTGCGGAAACATGGTCCCTCGGCACGCAGGTCGGAACAAAGTCTCCGGGAGCCTCAGCGCCTCGCGTCTCATGCGGGGGGCCACACAGGTAGCTGCTCGGTGCGGCCTCTAATCCCCCATCCTGCAGACTGCCGCGCCACCGCCGCGGCTCGGGCACTGAGGCAGGGGAGGGGGCGTGCTCCGCCCGCGCACGCAGCCGCGCACGCACAGAAGCCCCGGCGCGCGGCGGCGACCGCGTCTTTCGGGGGCGGGGGGGCGGGGGGGGGGGGGGGGGGGGGGAGGTCAGAGGACAAAGGCACGGAGCGGTGGTCGACCCTCCGCCGCGCCGCACTCTTCTGCGCGCTCCCTTTCTCTTTCCATATAGTTTTGGTTTTTTTTCATACGTCCCGGTTTATGTTGCAGCGCCCTGTGTGTGTGTGTGTGTGTGCGTGCGTGCGTGCGTGCGTGCGTGCGTGAGCGGTGAGCTCCGTCCCTGCGTGGCGTTCCCACGCTGGCTGAATGCGGCCTGACCCCCTTCAGAGGGGTTTGACACGGAGCGGGGACGTTTCCGCATTCCTCCCCACTACAAAGGCCGCGCCGCCGCCGCCTCCTCCTCCTCCTCCTCCTCCGCCTCCTCCTCCTCCTCCGGCTCTCCCTCACGGAAGGAATTCTGTGTCACAATTCCGCGAAACATCTATAGGATCAAGTAAATACGAATACAAATGGCAAAAAGACGAATAGACACGCGCGATCTGCAAATCTGCATGAACGTTCCTCAATGCAAAAATACATAAATATGTTTCTCCATCCACAAATAAATTCTTAACTCCACACATTTGCGTTGAGATTTAAAAAGACAAACCCAAACAAACAAAATGAAACAAATAGAGGTTATGAATACATTTCTATAAATAAGGCATTGCTTGTGATTTGTCAATAAATGTAGCATCATTTATTTACGATTAAACATTTTCAAATTTGTCATTTTTTTTTAATCGTTGACACTTTTTTAATTCAGGAGGCAGATCTAGTTTTTTTTATATACGTATGTTTCTCGTTGTTTTTCTATCACTAGTATTTTTCCATCTTTTTGTATTTGCATTTATTTATTTGTATTATTTGTGAATTGTGACAGAATTATTCCCATAGTCGCTCTGCTTACTATTGCTTCTTCACCATTCAGAGTCCTCTCTGGGTCTTTTCTTGTCTCTGTGTCAAAATGGGATGGCCACACTATCTCTCTCCCCAGCCACTGACAGCCCCCCCTCCATTAACAATGCACCAGCGTGTGAAGTGACATGACGGGCCTCTGCCTGGCGCTGAGGTCAGGTTCAAGGCCTGATGCCTTGATCTGTGTCAGGGAGAGGTCTGCTTCTGGTGCCTCTTCTCTGGTGGTCATGTTCCAAGGTGTTGCTGCACGGAGGATGCAGACTGATGGATGTATAAAAATGACATATAAAAATGCATAGTAAAAAAAGGAATAAAAACGAATATTATAACAATATTATTAATCATAATACATTCATATAAATAATAATGAGAATAAAATGTATGTCTTTATATGTTCTCCACATACTGTGTCTATGCAATACATTTTTAAACTAAACTAAAAACTAGTTTGGCATATGAGGCATATTCAAATTAATCAAGGATTTTCACGACTTCTAAAAAGCGAATTATTTCAAACGAAATCATTTATGTGGAAACAATTTTGCAAAACTTTGTCAACTTTGTCCTTCACAAATTCTAACCATATTTTTTATTATCTTTATATATCGATAATATATGTTATTATCTTTATCTTTAAAGCCTCACGGTTTAGCTTTGTGAAATTTAGTTAGAAAATAAAACATTA
>NC_137193.1:24768500-24830833 GCF_960531495.2 Zeus faber
TTTTTTTTTTTAAAGGGATGGATTGGTGATTAAGGGGTTGGATCGGAAGGATTATTCAAAGCTTTTGTGGTGATAATGGCTGGAATGGGATATGGGGGATATAGCTAAATGGCTGTTGCGGTGGTGTTGAGTTAATTTAAGGCGATATTCAACAAGTGGATCCGCAGAATGTCTTCACGTTTCAAAGCCGAACCGACCAGCACATGAATCGAGGAACTTGCACGAGGAACTTGTGTGTGTGTGTGTGTGTGTGTGTGTGTGTGTGTGTGTGCAAGGGTTTTCCTACAGTTAACATCGAACCCCCCGACCCAGGGCTGCTCAGAACTCTTGTGTCATTAACCCCATGTGCCTATGCATGACCGACATTATGAAAACCCTTCCTTTGAGGTCGATTGTTTTGCCATCATCGTCAAGTATTTCAAAGACACCGCTCACAACGACAAACAGGCCTTTATCACCGCCCACAATCAATACATCACAGTTTGTTGTTTTATTGTTATCAGTATGAATGAATAAATGTTGGCTTATCACTCTGACTTTGACCTTTGAACGGTTGTTTTATTTCACTTTCGCTATGTTTCACTTTGAAGTGCTTATGATGTTGGCTGGGGATCTGTCACGCGTGGGCTGCTCTCCATGTTCTCAGTATCTCTTCACTTCTTGCGTGGGTCTTCCAGGAACTATCTAGATCTCGACCATTGACCATATTCACCGAGGGGTTTGGCCCAGACAAGATTTGATCTGCTCATTCACAGTGTGTCAGCTACAGCCGAGGGGGCGCTGCGGAAAATATTATTCAACGATCACCCAGTGAGTGCCAAGGACTAAAAATTAGGAGCATTTGTTTATATTTTCCAGCGTTTTCCATTTCAATTTCTCAGCTCACGTCTGTGCTGACCCCCGAGGATCAGACTAATACTCGGAAAATTATCACCGCCAACCCATAATTAACAAATAATTCCTATGCAGTGGAAACGTTTTTTCACTTCACCCAGTGCATAGGAAGAACCTATTAGAGGGACATCCATTGTGTTAGCCATTTTGCGATCTCGTGCGACAATCTAAAGCTGTACTTCTAGTGAATTCCAAACATTTCGTCCGCCATACCAACCAGCCCGCGCTCTGCAGATACGACCTGTCACTTCAGCATGGTCACTAATGATTGTAATTAGACATCTCCAAACCCTGGAATGTCTCATCATGTCAGATGTGAGAGTGAAGACCGCCCCACTGCCAGCTGCTCAACCCGCCGTTTCCATAGATCTCCCCTTTGACAGGAACTATGTTATCTCATATTTCCGTGCCGTGCTGGTGGGAAGCTTCTCATCGCGGGCAGACAATACCAGGTGCGAGGCGAATGGAAGGCGCCGCGGGGTGCACACCGCGACGTCGGGTGTTTTTGATGAACGGCGGGATCCCGTCCGCGTACCGCGCCGCGCACGAGCATCCCCACGGCTCGCTCACGTCGAGGGGAAGGAGTGTCGAGTGACCGTAAACACCAGCACCTCCTGTGTCGGGACGGGGCGAGCGCAGCGGATCGCTGTATGTTGGGATTCCTGACACCCTGTTACTTGTTCTGGACAAACACACCGTCATCTGTTTTATGTGCAATCGGGAAAAAACAAAGATCCTGACGGGCTGACTCTCAGTGTGCCACCTTTTCCCCTTTTCCACCTTTGCTGTGGTCTGACTCTGCATTGCTGTTGGGTTGTACAGTTTCAACAGGGCAGCAGCGGTGTAAGCACGTTGGAGGCACAGGCCTGAGTGGAGGGAATATTGATTTTCAGGCAGGTACCAGGGTCCGTCTGTGCCAATCGCTTTACCAGTGAGGTCTGTCTAGCGCTCCAATTGGCATGCAGGTAAACGCAACACAAAGCTACTGTACATACACACAACTGCAATAAATACAAACACAAATGCATATAGGGGATATATACTATGGACATATACCTTTTCCTTCTCAGTTTGCATTTCCCTTCTCACAGCTGTTATAGGTTTGGCAGATATCGTTGGTGTCGCGGCTTCTCTTCGCACAGTAAATCAACCTTGGAAGAAGCGCCGGTTGGGAGTTGGAATCTTTGATTAGCAACCTATCACAGGAACTTCTAGACGGGAGAACAGGAAACCAGATAATCCTTCTGTGTGTGCGTGTGGGTGTCAACTATGTCAACAGTTGAGGAGAGTCTTTATCAGCACTCCACCTGCCGCTGGCAGTTACCCCGTCCCATGCGCTGTTAAAGTTCACTTTAAGGCATTAGCGCGTATTTAAGTCAGCATTTAACTTATATCAAAAGTATGGTACAACTCGGCACAGCTGCATTGCTAAAAGTTTGAGCAGGTCAATGTGGCTAAGAGGTTATCATAACCATGCAAATGAATGTAATAATACACTCTAACTGTTGCTGGTGTGCATTTGCATACAGACATGCTGTCGGGGTACTGTAGGTCAGCTTTTTGCGCACAAAGTTGATTCTTCGACAGGGAGCAGAAGAGGATCTGCGCAGCAGGATCGCTTATTTCCTGTCATTGACTTTGGGTCACATGCCGAGTGTGTCGGCAAGATAGCTGCTAGAAAGTGGAATGCGTTAAAGGGGTGAGGCTCCCGCCACCAGCCCAGACACACACACACACACACACACACACACAGAGACACATGCATGCACGCGCGCATACACACACACACACACACACACACACACACACACACACACACACACACACACACACACACACACACACACACACACACACACACACACACGCACACACACACACACACACACACACACACACACACACCTATCCATGGCTTCAGATGGCTGCATTCTGTGCTAATGGCAGACATGTCCACATACATTCTTGCAAAAACATACATACAAGCTTGAATGTGGAAATTCGTGTACCAAAGGATGTGAAGCATGCGTCACATACTCACAGAACTAACACACATGAATGCATGTGCAAACACACGCACATACACACTCCGGCTGACTCCGGTTTCAGGGTGCAAAACGTTTAAGTATATTTTGGAAAAGTTGCAAACATTCCTGTGCACATGTTTGGCATTTGGCCTCTGGAGTAGAAGAGCCACTTATGTGCTTAACAGTAACTTACAGATCCAGAGAGAGATGCAGGAGTTCAGGGGTGAAGCAGGAAATGTGACGCTTTACTTGTACGCTGAACAAGTGCAGATAAACACCCACGTCCAGACACCGACACCAACACAGCACGGCGGAGGGTGCAAGGTCTGTGTGCGTGTGTGCATAAATGTTGCCATACAGTCCTGTCTCTGGGGCTAGAATTCCACTGTTTCCCGCTGTTGTAAATCAAGACTCAATGTCAATGAAAGTTGGTCATCCAATGAAATTACTCGAAGGCCAAGCCGACGTCCCCGCCCCTTTTCTCTTATGCTCTCTTCTGCCTCCTACTTCCTTTATCTACCTTCCTCTCTCTATCTCCCTCTCTCTCTCGCTTTTTCTCTCTCTTTGTGTTTTGCTCTCCCTCTCTGCCTCTCTGTGTCTTTAAGGTTACAAGGCTGTGTTTCTCAGCTGCTAAAACTGCAGAGATAGACGGACAAAAGCATTTTCAAGACTGTGATCCAGAGCATGACGTCCTGTTCTGAAAAGGCACAAAAGGCAAGGGTCTGAGCAAACCTCTTTCCTATTTCTTCAAAGATGCACAAAACTTTTACAAGGATATAGGTTGTGTGTGTGTGTGTGTGCTTGTGTGTGCGTGCGTGAGTGTGTGTGTTCTCCGGATATACTGTAGGTGAGTTCACACTAGGCTCTGATTATTTTCATACAAGGGACCCAACATCCCAGTAGGGCACAGTGCGTCCTGGTCCTAGCATGTGGCATGAAATAATTAAATACACAGACATTCAGACATTCAGCACAAGCACTTGTGCATACACCAAAACACCGCACCACCCCGCACCCCACACGCACACACACTCAGTGGTGTGGCCTTGATGTGGGTTAGTTTGCTGCGTCTGCTCTGAGTGTCTGCAGTTTGAGACCAAGGCTGCCGGTGTGCACAGCCAGAGTGGAGCTAAAAGAGGAGGAGGGGGACAGATGAAAGAAACATATGACAGGTGAGTAAGGGAGGGGGAGAAGATGGAAGGAAAAACAAAAAAAAAAAAGAACAGAGGAGGGACAGGAAGTAGAGGAAAGCGAGACAGAGGATGCTAGCTGTATGATGGTCCTAGTGAGAATAACAGAATGCGGGGAAGTCTGAGAGAGAAACAAGACGGTGGTGTGATGGAGGGATGAACAGGAGTCGGAGGGGGAGGAGGGTTGTGATGACGGTAGCTTAGAAAAGCAAGTTATGTGGCAAAGTGTGGCAATGGTCTCAAAGACCGGCTGGAGGAATGAATGTGGAAAATGTGACATGTTTCAGCACAGCAAGAGGGCCCCCATTTTAATGTGCATATGTATGTGTGTGAGTGTGTGTGTGTGTGTGTATGTGTGTGTGTGTGTGTGTGTGTGGGTGTGTATGCGTGCGTGCGTGCGTGCGTGTGTGCGTGTGTATTTTTCACACTTGGTTTACGGATAGAGACTAAAGCTATACTATACCCTACCAAACCATACCATGATATATCATGCAATATCTTATACCATATCATACCATACCATACTATACCATACTATGCCATACACAGTTCCATACTAAAGCTCATTGTACGTTTATTAATCAGCATCGACAGCCATGAGCAAGACTAAACATGTGTAGGATCATAGCTACAGCACTCTGATAAAATACTATCAGGCCCACCACAGAACTGTTATATAAGATAAGATAAAGATAAATCCAAAACAGCCAAAAAGGAGATTCAGAACTAACCCAGAGCAAATAACTATATCCCCGACACTCACACAGCGATCACTGATAAAAAAAATAAAAATCCTCACGTTAATCATTTACTTTTTTATTGCAGTAGAAACTTATTACAGTAGAAACTTCCCTCTGTTCAGTCATTGGAAGGCTCTGGATGATGCTGTCACTCCACCTAGCGGAGGCAAGCGGAACTTTTCGGAAAGGACACACGGGCAACAGAGGAACAGCAGGACATTTATAGAAACAAGAGATTTAGAGTGAGGCGAGATCAACTGCTTGTATGGTGAAAAAAAAACAGTGAACGCTCAGTTGATGAAGTGTAGAAAACGCAAAACATTTTCAACATGACGATCCTCCAAAATATAATTTCTTAGAATATGAAGAGTTGTGTTGTAGATATGTCACATGTCCTGTACTCTACTGCATTAGTGTCCTGTACTGATGAATACCATGTTTAAGGAAAAGGGACAATCATTAGTTTGTTTGTTTGTTTGCCATTTCCCAGTGAATGGACACCCCATGATGGAGTCCCTTACAATAAGAATATTCACTTCTCTCAATGGTGCCATCTCCAAAGCAGGCACGCATCTTTTCAGCCCACAATGGACAAATTCATTCCCACTGTCGTTCTCTCCCAAGGTTCACCGCATCCATTTCTTTTTTGGGGGGGGCTGGCACAAACAGGCCCTCCTCTGGTTGTACACAAGAGAAGGTTGTGTCCCCCCTCCGGTGTTGAAAATCAACTTGAACATGCCATGAGTATGTCCCCCTGATGTCGCCGAGACTTCATTATTTCAAGCCTGAGCTCTGAGCTCAGAGCTTTTGTACCGATGTGTCTCGGTGTGACAACCCCCCTGCCCAAGCCTTAGGGCGACAGAGCATGGGTTTGTGTGTGTGTGTGTGTGTGCGTGCGTGCGTGCGTGCGTGCGTGCGTGCGTGCGTGCGTGGGTGCGTATGTGGGCCATACTTGTCCTGAACCCTCCGGCAGGTGGACCTCTTCCTCATGGTGTCACATGGGAGGGGCCTTGCACCGGCCATAGCCAAGCACCTCTTATTTCCCTGACAAATGTTGTCACCGCAACCAGTCACACTTCTCCCATCCTCCTACTCCTCCTCCTCCTCGTTCTCGTCCCTCTCCTCCACATACAAACCCTCCACTGCCTGCCTGCCTCCCTCCCTTTGCCTGGCTGCCTGCCTGCCTCCCTCCCTTTGCCTGGCTGCCTGCCTGCCTGCCTGTCAGAGTTCCCTGGAGGATAAGATGCCATGGAGGCCTTGGGGAGAGCGGCGTTTCATTTAGTCTCTGCGCTGATCGTCCTGGCAGGTAAGAGGAGGGTCAGATCAGAGTGTGGTGGTGGTGGTGGTGGTGGCGGTGGAGGGATTGTGTGTGTTCTCTGCTGTACCTGAGTTTCTGTTTGTGTTTATTTGTGACGGGGCGTTTTGGAGCTGGTGAAGTTGAGGAAGTTCCTTTGTGGCGGACAGGAACAAGCATTCAAAACTTGGAAGGGATTTTCAGAGTTGTCAGATAGAAAGTGACACAATGATGCTGTTGACTTCCCAAATAATTGATCCACAACTGGTATTTATTATGATTCTCCTAGAATGCCTTGAGAAAAGTGATCACCACTGAAATTAAAAGGAAATCCAAATATCTGTCTAACTTCATTTTAACTTGTTACCTGGGCTTTATCAGAGAGTAATGTTTGTATCTTCTGTATCGATGTCTCAATGTGTTGTGTGAACATGAGGGAAGATGAGCTTTTCATTTGAAGGTTGTACGTCATCTTCTTAACGTCTTTCTTAATGTCAAATGTTTGTCTCAATCCCAGTTGTTCCGGTTTGCGCGGTTTTGCATTTTTAAATATTGTCCCGATGACACATATCGGGATGGAGCGGCTGGAAAGCATACAGGTCACATGGGCCTGACTAAGCGGCCAATGTATGTCTGAGCAGATAAATTTAACCCTCCAACACTTCTCTGATGTTTGTTTCTTCAACCTCCCTCGAAGGACAGCATTTTGGGCACAGTGCTCTGACATGCACTGGTTGACTCTATTTATCATCCAAACAACCCGGCTGTTTGTGAGGGCAGAGAGAGGCAGGTGCTCACGCGTCTGGCCGCTTGTGTGGACCTCCCTCGTTTGGTTTTGCACACGTTGTTGACTTCAAATGAGTGGCTCTGTGTGTGTGTCTGTGTGTGCGTGTGTGTGTGTATGTGTGTGTGTGTGTGTGTGTGTGTGTGTGCGTGTGCGTGTGCGTGCGTGCGTGCGTGCGTGCGTGCGTGTGTGTGTTTGATGAAACCATCCCCTCACCTTAAAACCTATTGTCACGGTGATCTCCCGGGTGTCTGTTCCCTTATCACCACAACAATCCCTGCGCTGTTTGGGGACAACAGTGGAGGAGCGGGTTCGGCACACTCCCCCCCCGATCCTGTCTATTCACCGGATCTCAGCTGGCGTAAACACAGGCACACTTCAGACAACGGTGTCATGTGTGTAACCCCCACACACACACACACACACACACGCACGCATGTGCTTAAAGGCACAGAAATTGGCCTGCAGGCCTTTTGAAGTGGAGCCTGTCAGCGTGCATTATTAAACACATAACACAGGGCGCACAGTGCATCTATTGTCCTGAACAACACGGGCGGTAGTGACCGGGGATTCGACGGACGCCGTCTGGAGAGTCCCAAGAGGGTGGACTGGGGGGAATGTAGATGGGATTAGATAGATTAGATTACGTCAGAAAAGTACGTTCAGTTAGGGCAGAGGGGAAAGGAGAAACATCACTCAAATGTTAAAATATTTTACAGGTGCTCAGTGCAGATCATATACACTCAATACTTTTTCTTTTATTTACCCAAGACAAAATTTCACTGATTTGTGTGAGTTTTGATAGTTAATAGTGAAATGCTGCTCAATGTTTGCATAATTATTTTGGTGTTGTAATATAATATATATGTTTTTTTCCCATTGGATTATTATTATTATTATTATTATTATTATTATTGTTAATAATAATAATAATAATAATAATAATAATAATAATAATAATAATAATAATAATAATAATCATATTATTATTATTATTGATTGTATTGTAGGGAGATGGATGATAAATAGAAAATAAAAAAATAGGTATTCTTTTTAATTTATCACATTTCTTCTCTCATATCTTCTCACATCACATTCAACACATTTATTCTATTATAAAATAGAAAGAAAATAGTAAAAATAAGTTAAAAAAAATTAAATGGAAATTGGCACTGCGCTGCGGAGGGTATCTCCTGAGCTCCCCTGTGCTCACATGGGGTTTCCTCTATATAACATCATAAGAACCCCCACTAAAAACATGCACAACAAACATCATTTGACCAGCGATGGATGTGGAAGTTGGTCCCGGGGCGCGGTACTGTAAGCTGTCCACCACTCCTGGACTGCCCCCCGGAGGAAGGACAAGCCTTGATGGGATAAATCAGGGAAAGATATTTCACGGCCTCCATCTGCATGTGTGTGTCGACTGTAGTTGCACGTGTTGCGGTGTGTTTGTGACAATAAAGACAAGCTAAGCTTGTCCTGTTTAATCTTAATAAATAGAGATGGTAATGACATAAGCAAAACAATTAAACAGATGTGAAGATGACTGCATAAGTGTGTCAAGTGTTGTTGGTGGTGTTTGTGGATGCCTGCTGTTGCTTAAATTGACCTGTCTATGAAACACACATCTTCACAAATCCCACACAGCCACTTCTCATTTTCACTCTAAAGCCGTTGGAGTAACCTGCAAAATGTCACCTTTTTTTGTGTGCGACTGCAGCTGCCACGTCCGGCATAGGATTCACACTTTAACGGACGCGACCACAAAGTCCTGAAAGGAATAATTACAGATGATGTGTCTCTTTTCCAATTTATTAAATCCAAAGCAAACAAACTCTGCATGGCACTTAAACACCGGTCTGAGCGTGGTGCGGTGGCAGTTTGGTCGCTCCTTCAGACAGAACCAGTGTTTGCTCTGCAACCAGTTGGGATGAAAACCATAAGCCCTGGCTGCGGCTGACAACAATGACACAGGGTGCTACTAGATCAATATTTACCCAATACAGTTTCAGGACCTGGGCATCTTAGGGAATAGGATCTGAGATCGACAACTAAACCTCTTTCTGTCGTTGGCGACCTATATTGCCTGGAGTTGTTTTGCTCCTTTTTTCATTTTAGCGTAGGAGACGTTTTTGTCTGAAATCTTGGGCTGATGTCATCATGGTTTTGTATGAACGGTAGTAGGGAAGTAGAGCCTACATTATGGTTGGTGGCTCATCACTGTAGTTCAGTGTGTGTTGAAATGAGAACGAGAATGAGAATCAGGCGTCATTGGCCAAGCATGCTTGATTCCAGTTGTCAGTGACTCTCAGTATGAACAAAAACACAAACGCTGTTTACCCCATTTCATCAAAAGCAGGTCAAGCAAATGGTGCTGATAAATAAATAAATAAATATTGAAATATTGAATATTTGGAAACAATGGGAACATTGGAAAGCAGAACACTGTGCCGGGGGAAGGAAGTGATTCAATGTCTGGATGCCCGGTGAGCAACGTCCTGGAACGTGTTCTATAAATGAATCTCGCTCTCAAACCGTGAAACAAGCTGAACCTGGGAGATCCAACCAGCTCCCCCACACAGTTTATGTATTAACTATTTTCTTAATTTCCGACCCCCTACCCCTTTTCAGAGGTCAATTCTGAGTTCATCCACATACCTTTATCCGTCCACCACGGCGTCGAAGGGAAGGCCCTCCTTCTCCCCGTGGAGACACATTTTGCGCTGGACGAGGCTGAGATCCAGGGGACCTGGTCCCACACCAGGCCCAGCGGCACCAGAACCACGCTGGTGACCTTCACCAAGGATTCCACCATCATGGACATGATGTACCGCGACCACCTCCTCTTCAGCGGACCCAACGTGTCCCTGCTGATCCAGACGTTACACCATGCTGACGAGGGCGACTATCACCTGGACCTCAACATGGAGTTTCATAATCGGACCGGCCACGTTATCAAGGAGGAGAGGACGGTGCATGTCACGGTGGATGGTGAGGCCACTTACCCTCTACTTAATAAACCTACATATCCACACCTATGCCTGCTTTGAAGACACATCTCTTTATTACTATTTTTTCTCATCTCTCTAGTCCCTGTCTCCACTCCGGTCATTGGGAAAAGCCCGTCGTACACAGTCATCGAGGACAGGGGCAACGTCACCTGGAGCTGTAACATTCAGAGAGGAACGAGGGTCGGATTCCAGTGGTTGAGAAACAATGTGGTACTGGGCTCCAGTGACAGGTACCAGTTCTCCCGGGACAACTCCACCTTGGAGATCAGCCCTGTGAAGAAAGAGGACGTGGGGGAGTACCGCTGCCTGGCCACCAACAACGTGAGCCAGAGACTGAGCCGCATCGTGGACCTCAATGTTTACTGTAAGTCTGTTTGTATTCGTGTTCTTATTGCTCTTGTTTATTTACATCGTTTACTTCTTTGTCTTCCAATACTACTTCTTGTCATTTTGTTTGCTACTGTTGTACCAGTTGTTTCCCATGGAAAATTTGATCATTTGAAGAATTTCCTCGAACTGTCTAAAGCTTTTGAGTGAGACACTTTCAGCCATTATCAAGTTGTCAGCCATTGGAGCGTTTATATTGGAAAATTATATAGTACATATTTTCTTCCTCATATTTCTTTCTCATATTTTCCCGGTTGCACTAATCCTCTTGGATATCTGAAAGTACAATCACCTCAGTAAATCCATGTAACATGGTGCTGCTTTGGATTTGCATTGGATTTGTGGCCCTCTGTTTCTCTGCTGCAATGGATTAAAGAGGGCCTATTATGCTCCTTTCCACCAAGTTAATATAGGTCTCTGAGGTCACCAAAACATGTTTTTAAATTTTTTTTTTGCTGAAAATACCACTGGAGCCACCCTCCTGAGGCCTCTAGTTCTGTGAGCCAATGGGGTTTGAGCATGGCTTCGGTTCCGTAAAGCAATCCAGTTTCTGAATCTTCACTCATATTAGATCTATAGTGCAAGGCCTAATTTGAAAGTTTGTTCCAACTATCAACGCTGTGTCCAGAGCAGCACGGAGCACCGCGGAGTATGGCAGGGCTTGGGGCTTGTTTTGTTTCATTAAATTACGGAACGTTGGAAAATAAATTAAATACATTTACTTTGTTTGGAGAAACACAAACACACACACACACACACACACACACACACACACACACACACACACACACACACACACACACACACACAACACACACACACACACACAAACTGTGGAAGAAATTCTTCTGCAATGATCGGTGAGGGTTCATCTGCCCGCTACAAGAAAACAAAACTGAGAATATTCAAGATTATTTATTCTGCAGAATAAAGAGAAGGGTTCAGTACTGCTCCAAAGCAATGTTCAGACCAGTCTAATCTAATTTCTGATGAAGAGGGCTTTAAATAACAACAGAGGGTGTGGCTTGGGTCAGAACTCATTTACAAGTCTGTGTCCCTCAACTGTCTCCCTGGGTGCCAACCTCAAACAGTGAATTCACAGGAACTTGTAAATGACCTGGCAGATGCAGATTACAATCTCTTACAATGCACCTCCAGGCTCCCCTGTGGTTATTCTTCATCTCCTTTCAAGGTAAACAGGGCCAAATGTGATCTGGTTCTTCCATGTTAGAATTGACATTGTAGAGAAAAAGAACATTTCTCTTTACATAAAGTTGGGGGGGGGGGGGGGGGGGGGGGTTCCTGGGAAAACAGAAACAATGTTTTAAAAAAACTCCCCCTCTGGAGGTAGAGGCCTTTTTCCTCATTCAAAATAAATGATCGTAAGCATTTTTCTCTCACAACACACACACACACACACACACACACACACACACACACACACACACACACACACACACACACACACACACACACACACACACACACACACACACACACAGAAAGAAACACAGCAGAATTACAATTGGTATTAATTCCTCTTTCTTTAAAAAGATTTGTGCTGGTCTCTGCAGTCAACAGTGCACTTCCCATGATTGACTCTTAGCTTCGATGCTGGCGGATCCAGTCGCGCTCCAGCCGTGGGTGGAGTTACTCAGATTTTGGGGAGGTTGTAACTCTAACATGTCTCGATGCCACGTATGCCTGGTCTTAGTTGTATTCAGTCAGCTCACAAAAAACTGACTGAGTTGCCTTATTTCACAGTTAGTGCGCTACTATCATCAGAGATCCAAATGTATGTGCACAAGCACTGAAAAAGTTAGTTTTTCATGATAGGTCCCCTTCAAGACAGACTGATACACCAGCTCAGCTTTGAGCTTTAAAAGTTACACACAGTATCAAGCAAAACATTTTTTTTACACATATCGATTGTGTAGGGAAAATGGATTTTGACAAAGCATTTAAAAGTATATTTATCAAAGGTGTACATGGAGAATTTCTCGTGAATCGACTTATCACTTAATCTCTTTGTAATGATGCCTCAGCCTGGCAGACAATACAGAAGGTGGGGGAAGCCCATTCCTTTTTTGTTGTGTAGAAAAAAAAGTATAGAAGTATAGAAAACAAATTCATGCACACTCTATTGACTTGAATTTCAATGATGCAACAATTTGGTTATGCAACCTTCATCTGGAATAACTATGATTGTAAACACATCACTGGATGTTTTTGAATGTCTTCCAGGCTTGAATTCTTTCACTTTTACTGGCCCATTCCTTGGCATCCAAGTGTTCGGCCATTGCTTGCTTATTGGCCTTGCAGCGTCAACTCCAAATTGGACCGTTGGCAAATTCATAGTAATGTTTATGTATAATGCATATGTGTATGTATTGCTGCCCTTGCAGCAATACATACACCACCCTGCTTCCGAACTAATGTCACACCAGTTGAAACCTTTCTCCTCAACTGAAAGTTAACCACAATAGAGTTCATTAGTATATCTGGATATAAACTGTATATTTGGTTTAGACCTAGTGTGTTCCCTTTTTACTGGTGAATTTTGCACATTGGGTGTGTAAACACCTCCGTAGCTGGAACCATACATGGGCTGAATGACTTGTGGCTGGCCTGCTTTATGAACAGGCTCTCTTTGGGAACAGTTTATTTCATGAGAGGTGCTTTGTTTTTGTCCCTTCTACCAAAGTTTAATTTCTTTCTTTATACATATTTGAATGAAAACACAGTGGTATCATGTGACAAACTTTTTTCCAATGTATCCAACAGTGGATCCAACTGTAAATATGATATCTTGAATTCAAAAGCAGCATTGTCACTTTGCTATCTCAAGGTACTTACTTATAACTATGATACAATAAAACAAAAAAACATATATGTAATTGTTACTATATATTTGTACCTCGTGTGTTATTATGAAGGCATTTATAGACACACACATACCAGCAAACAAGCACAGAGACTTGCTTGTGCTCCTCCTCAGACGGCCCATACAACCTGGCGGTGAATTCGGGCCAGGGCCTGCGTACCGGGGAGGTGTTCACCATCAACCCCGGGGAGCTGGTCTTCTTCGACTGCCAGGCGGACTCCAATCCGCCCAACAGCTACGTGTGGATCTCCAAGAGCCACAACAGCACGGCGGTGGTGACGGAGGGCCCCCGGCTGGAGGTGCGCTCCTACCGGCTGGCCCAGGCCGAGGAGTACCTCTGCAGGGCCTTCAACAATGTGACCCAGAAGCAAGACGAGGCACAGTTCACCTTGGTGGTGGCCAGCCTCGGCACAGGTGGGTCGAGGGAGGAGAGGAGAGGAGCGTGGGCACATTTTGGGAATCCTACAAGATTGACGAAACAACAGTGTGTAAACAGTGTGTCGTGCCAAAGGCAGGAAGAGGGTGACGGGCGGGATAGAGTTTGACCGTAATAAACACAGTGGAATAAATCAGCAGAGTGTGGGAGGGACAGTCTGTGCACAAACAGTCGACGTCTACACCTTCGCTGCTTGCTTGGAAATGTACAGGTTATGGTTTGAGTACGAGATATGGATTGGTATGATGAATGCAGCATTTTGTTTTAGTTGCTAGGGAGCCGGCGCCGTGGCGAGTGTTAAAGTCCAGCGGCTCCATGGGAAAGCAAACAGTGGCAAACTGCTGTTGTGTTTGTTGAGTTTTATAGCGTGTCGGGTCTCGATATCCAATTCGACATTCATATGTTGTCTTGGTTCAACCCGGTCTCATGCTTTTTCGTGCACAAAGTCACGAAAGTGTATCTATTGAATCGTGTCCCGGAGCACGATTGTCCGACACATAACAAAATCGAAGCCAATTCATTTGAATGGGGAGATTTTATTCCACTTTAGAAGGGGAAGGGAGAGGCGCAGATGCGTAAACCAAAACTAACCTGAAGAAAGTACGCCAACGTGGGAAGGTGGGAGGGGTTTACATTTTTAGCGTTTGCATGGCTGTGTACCCATCAGCCAGTGGGGTAAACATTTCCATGGTAACAGCGAGCTCCACCAATCACAGACCCCCAGATAAGACCTTTCCAAACATGTGTTTGGTTTTGTTCTTAGATAAAGTAAAAAAATATCTGATTTTATTCATATTTTATTTGGATTGGGAATGGTCTGGGAATCCACACTTGGCACCCCACTGCGGTGGCAGGATTGGATTTTTTTTACTTTGTCATAGAACAAAATCAAACACACTTTTGGAAAGGTCTCGTTACGTGGGTTAACATATGTACGTTTGGGACATTTCAGTGGATCCTAAACTGAGATATTGAACCTTGAACCCTGCCCAGAGGTCAGCTTTGAAGCCCTATATCTCAGTAATTAAAAGAGCTACCAAAATAAGGTGAGCTGTTTTGGACAGCTCTGTACTTTTAGTGGCGGTAGTGTCAATCGGGGGCGCCACTTAAAATGGCCTTACATATAAGTCAGTGCCTTTAAAATTACATATTTAAATTCTGACAACGCAGGTATATACCCTGAACAAATGAACACCTAGTATAACACATGTCACACATGTCGTGTTTCACCCATACCTTCTTTTCCTTTTTTGGTTTATAATAATGCAACTACTTTACACATGAGGAAATTGCATCGAGACGCAAAACAAAATGGCGGGGAATAGTCTTTGTTTCTAGGATTAGGGTTACCGTCAAGGTTTGAAACGTTTATAAATAATTGTGTCAATATTACACAATTGATGTAATAATTTGTTTTTGCTCCTGTAGAAGCCACAAGTCTGTATGATAACAACCTTGCGTTAAGAAAAAACATGTTTTAATAAATATATCATGGAAACTCCCCCCGCCCCCATTCTAAAGTTGAAAAATATCCTCATTCAAATGAATTGGTTTGAATTTCATTATGTGCAGCATGAAGAGACTCGGACAACCGACACGATTCAATCGATTCATTTTCGTGACCATGAGCACGAAAAAGCGTGAGACCTTGCTTGGGAATACATAATGATGGCCTTTTCAAACGAGGCAGCAAACAACGTTCATGAAAGCATTATAGTCATGGTTATAGTTCTATATACGCTGCTGAGCCCCCATACAAAGCCCTGAACTTTTGAATATGATTGTGGCCATCATTCACTGTTAACCCTATTTTCCCAGGCAAGGAGAAGCACATCCATGAGAGCAGCTCTTTTTCCCCCGTGGCGGCCATCGTCATCTGCCTTCTGTTTATAATCGGCTCTATGATGCTGGTCTTCCTTAGGAGAACCTGCCATCCCAAGAGAGGTGAGAAGTTCTATTCTATTCTATTCTATTCTATTCTATTACAAGTTGGTTTAAAAAAAAACCATCCCCTTCCTCAAACAAAAAAAGTAGGATGTCGTAGCCATTGGATGGATTTAATAATTCCCTCTAGGTATTGCTCTGGTTGTACAGAGGCCAGTAATGCCAGAGTTTGTTAATTGTAAATGCAAAACCATGCAAATCGTATTCAAACTGAAGCAGAGAAGGGACAAAAACAACTTTTGGCACACATTGGACTGATCCTCAAGAAATGTATTTTATAAAATAATCTCTCTAATCTCTCTCTCTCTCTCTCTCTCTCTCTCTCTCTCTCTCTCTCTACCAACAGTGCTCATGAGCATTTACAAGAGGTAAGATATCAACTGACAATCAAATAGAACATAAATCCTACCTATTGTAAGGTCACAAGCACAGTTCTAACAGCTTATCTTCCCTCTGCAGGCCACTGACGGAACAGAAACGACCACATCGTTCAGGTAACGTACATCTATCCTCTTGTTCCACTATATACATATATCGCCCTCATAAATGCAGAATTTATGGCCCGAAATAAGTTCAACTGATGAGTAATTTGGAAGGAATCCATGCTGAAGCTGATGACTAATACGGCCGAGACAAAGGCTTTTGCACTGGAGACGAAAGCGGGCGGTAAAGAAAGACAGGAAACCCTCTAGGTCTTGACTACAAACTTAATTTAGCATATTGTGTTACTTTAGTTTGAAACTATGTAGATACTAGTGTACTATATTACCTTTTTAAAGGGTTCAAGTTACTAAGCGGTGGCAATGACACATGAAATGAATGATGACATGAATTAAAAAACTTCCCATCAGGTCATGAGGACGCAACGGAAGATTTTGGCATCTATGAGTTTGTCTCCATACCTGGGAAGATGGATTCCACTCAGGTTAATTTGCACGTCAACCCTAACCCTAACCCCTAACCCCTAACCCTAACCCTTATAATTTGTTCAGCAATTCATTTGCTTGATTTAGTTTTTTGAACAGTTGAGGTGAGCTTCACACGTTTGTGGTGCGTTGTGTCTTCCAGGTGTCCTGCAGATCGCTCGCTCGGCTGGAGTCCGTCCAGGACCTGCACACCACCATCTACGACGTCATCAGACACGTCCCTGAAGCCCCCACCCACAGTCCGCTGAAGTGACTCCTACTCAGATGGTTGTGACCTGTAATTATTCCACAAGGAGGGTGCGAATGCGCTGTGTTGCCGAAAGGTCCGGCGTACAGTAATTGTTTTTCGGCAGGACGGTATGGCAACCGCAGACCGTGCACACACACGCCCCACCATGCACTGCTGCTGTCCAGACGCCTCCTAAACTGAAGAGAGCACTGGCAGGATGAGATTTTAGGGCCGGACAAATTCTCTGGTCCAAATGACACTGAAGGGCTATCCACCTCATGCCATGTTGGAAAAACCAAGTTCTCCCTTTGAGAAACAAAGATGGCAAGAGGATGTGAAATGAGAGCAAAAAACCCCCAGACATATTGATAGGAGGAGGTTTAGTTCTGTAATATTGTATCGTGTCACCGCAGAACTGCTTCTCATGCCCCACTTTATAGTTCAAACTTAACAGGTTTTTTTTTTCTTTCATTTTCATAGCGTTTCTATATTTAACACTGTTTCATTTAAGGCTCTGCTGAAAGAGGAAATGTGTTGAGAAATTGAAATGATCTTGATGTAAATCACACCCGACTGTAAATATTGTACGATAATTTAACTGCAGATTCTCTATGTATTGTATGTGTTACTTGAAACATGCTTGTATTTATTTCTATTGAAAGAATTTATCTTCTTTCCACAAATGTAGCATTTCTATCACCCGCCACTGACAAAATCTAAAAATATGAACTACCGAGATATATATTTACAAAATGATTGTACAGTTGAAATTGTCTCATTTCACGTGTTTTTTTTTATTTGAATAAAGATTTATTGTCATAGATAAATACTTACAATGTTTGATGATAATCCGGGTATATTTAGAGTAGCAGTATCGAGGGCGTATATATCACAATTTTTTGGATGCCAATTACCATATTGGCATACCCTGAAACTGATGTTTTAAAAGGTGTGCAGCTTATTGTGCGATCTAATCCTATCCAATCTGTATTATTTAGATATTGCATAGTAACATTGGACAGCCATCAGCAACTATGGCCAATTGACGACAAACAGGTTTTGTTCCCAATTCCTGGTAGCAATCCATCCAGGCTCAAAATTATCTTTGTTGTCTGAAGGACTGTATTTGGGGTCCGCGTCTGTCGTGAACCCGGTGTGTTGAGGAGAGAGGCAGCGACAGATGGACCGTGGACGGCCCTCCACCTATGGAGCAATAAATCCTAAAAGAAATAAACGTGGCAATAAAAATATACATACATGTAAATTTGAATATATAAATGAGTAAATATAGTTAAATATATATATATTTTTTTTTTAAAAGGACATTTTTCAAAAGACTACTTTTCTTCATTTCAGGGGACTTTTATTTCATAATTCCGCATTTATGTATTTTAGGGGACTTTCATTTCATAATGCCACATTCATTTATTTCAGGGGACTCTTATTTCATAGTGCCACATTTCATCTGTTATATTCAAATGCATGGTTATCTCACAGATTCAGAGCCAGCTCTCCTATGCAACAGTGGTAGGAATGGTTGCCCAGAGCCGAGTCCTGTACATCTGCTCTCGGCTCTGAAACGGTGAGACAACCACGCCCCATTAATTTTAATATAACCGATGGAAATGTGGCATTATGAAATAAAAGTCCCCTGCAATAAATAAATGTGGCATTATGAAATAAAAGTCCCCTGTGAGAACAGATACCTTTGTAACTAATTAATAAAACAGAAAGTTACTTTCAGCTATTGAAAAAACTGTTATCAAAAAGACTAAATTACTCCTATGCAATTGAATCTGTTATCATTGATTACAAAGTTTATAGTAAAAAATGTTAAAGATGTAATCCTTTATTTATTAAAAAGGTTACAAAATAATTACAGGGTGAAATTTATTTATTTATTAAAGATATTGTAATTCATTTTGATAGTTTATTTTGTGACCATTATTAATTTTAATAGTAAAAGTAAAAAGTGAAAAAATACCGAGATCATAAATCACTATTTTTTTGTGCAGCTTAACTTGTGACATGTATTTCCTCCAACACATTCAGTTACTATAGTGACAGAAAAATAACTGACAACCAGTTAGTTATTGACAACAAACCCTTATTGTGTACATTTTCTGGATTCCTTTCAATTTAAATACTGAAAAGGATGCTTCACTCCTGAGCCCTTCTCTAACTCCAGCTGTTTGCACTGACCAATTGAAGTGACTGTTTCTTTGTGGGGGTATCTCCTGGTCTGGGCTGCCATCTGTTCCGTCTCAAATGTATGCTTTAAGGGAGGCTCCGCTCTGTGGAGAACTGCACGACAAACAACAGCGGAGTGGATTCACCTGGGGAGAGTGATCTCACCTTAATTTGACTAGGAAATAGCCCCGAGCCCTCATTAACCAGGAACTAGTGCTGGTGCTGCCTGCTGCATGATGTCTGCTTTGAGCAGTGACACAATTAGAAAGCAGGCTCTATGGGTTTGCATGCGTCTTTTCATCATTATTTCGAACAGCATATGCAGTATTGTGGCATCACTCAAAGTTCACTTGCAGAAATGATGTAACTTAACTTGGAAGAAAATTCACTACGCGATGACGTCATCACTAACATGACTCCATTCTTTTAAATAAAAATCTGTCTCAGTGTAGAGTGCCATTAAAAGGTATTTGCCCCTTCCTGATGACCTCTATTGTGGCATATTTGTCACAATGAATGGTTTCTGGGGCCCGCTGGCTCACCTGTGGCGCGGGCAATTCAGGTCTGTCAGCGCAGGACCTGGCTCTGGTCCTGCGGCCCGTGCCTGGCGTCCGAGGGCCTGCGGCCGCGTCTTCACTGCATGTTATGTACGACGGTGTGTATATGTTTGTGACATATAATCTCTTGAACTTGGAGCTTGTGCCTGCAGGTGGGGCTGGGTTGTATGTGTGCGTCTCAGGGGCGCGGGGTCTCCTCAGGCTATGCGGGACTGGTTTATGTTCCTCGGGGCAAGGCGCGGGCGTTGCTCCTCGGCCTTCCGTCTTCTCTGGGTGTTCTGTGGCCGTGGGGCGGGGTGCTTGGTGCCTTCCTGTGGTCGCAGAGTGTCTATATGGCTGCGTGGCTAAGGGGTGGCTTCGGGGCCTTTTTTCGCTGCTGGGAGGTGCTACGATATAATCCCGACACCCTTCTCATGATCCTCAGTGAGGGGATCATAAGAAGGGTGTGTTTCAGAATGAAAAACTTGACCCGTAATTAAGGGACGCTAATTAAAGGACCGTGACTGGATTAAGACGAGACGGTGAACACAGCTGAAATTTCCGTTTCCGGTGAGGGCTACCACTTCCGGTCCCGGTGACGTCTTTGCTGGCCGTTACTTCGTTGAGATGAGATGGTACACACTGTTGACTCAATACAAATGAGGAGATTTCTGGTTCCCGGTGAGAGCTACCACTTCCAGTCCCGGTGACGTCTTCGCTTGTGCGCTGTTGCAGTTTCTGTTCTTGTTGCTGCTGTTGTCTGCTGCTGGTATTGTCACTGCTGGTGTTGTCAATGCTGCTGCTGCTGGTGTTGTTGTTGGTGCCGCTAACCTTATACCTTAACTGATGTTGTCGTTGCTTCTGCTAATCTTACACCTAAACTTAACTCTCACTTAGCTTATACCTCAACTTAACGTAACCTCATACCTCGACTTAACCATCTCTACCCTGAGTGACCTTTCCGGTTCCGCTGAGAGCTACCACTTCCGGTTCCGGTGACTCCTTTGCATTTACATTGCTGCTGCTGTTGTTGCTGCTGGTGTCGATGTTGCTGCTGCCGTTGTTGTTGTTTCTGTGGCTGTCGTTGCTGCCGTTGTTGTTTTTCCGTTGCTGTTGCTGCCACTGTGGTCGGAGTCGCTTTTATTGTTGTTTTTGTGTTGTCTTTGTTGTTGCTTTTGTTGTTGCTATTGTGTCAGGGGCATTCTTTTGTAATGATCGGCTGACAACTACGTTCTCTCTTTCTTTTTTGTATTTCTCTGTAAAGCGCATTGTGTTGCCCTGGTATGAAATGGGCTCTATAAATAAAATGTGACTTGACTTGACTTGACTTGACCTCATACACTAGAACCAATTGGGACAAGTCCTGTACACCCACCAGTGGACACTTCTCCCGAGTGTGCATTAAATGAGACGGATGCTGCATTTTTCTTAAAATGTTTATTTTGAGTGACGGTTATTTTGTTGGCAGGGGAAGAATGAAGGGAAGTACACCGAGCAGGGAAAACAAACAGAGATTGTTATATGTCAGTGCAACATCATACAACTGCTGTGAGATATTTATACCATCCAGTCATGATGTCAGTGATGTCATATGATGCCCTGTGATTACATCAATAAATAAATGAAACGGCAAATCTGTAATTTATTCTTTTTATTATTTATTTAGTTATTTACATTACGATAGATACTATAACATTTGACTTTTTTAGACAGGAGGACATACCGGGTGAAAATACTGCCATCTAGTGGCGTAGATGGATAGCTAGATAGCTAGATAGATAGATGGCTGGAAAGACAGAAAGATAGATATAGAATTCCATTCGGTTTTACAGAAAACTTCGTAATTCACAGACATGTTTGAAATAACGGAGATTAGTACCAATGACACCAGCGAGAACTACAATTATTATACCACAGGAACTACAAACCCCCACAACCCCAGCGTCTTCCGGGTCCCAGCGGTAGTCACGTGACTGTGCACCATGGCGTCTCGCTCGTAGTGCGGGGGCCGCGTCTGTGCCAGTGGAACGGAACTCTATTCGTTCTTCATCCTTCATCCACTGGATAACAGTTTGAATTAGCGATGCAGAAGATCAAGTCGCTCATGGCCCGACAGGTGATTTGCTCTTTAAATCTCCGGGGCTTTACCCGTTTATCCACTTCACTCTGACAGCTGCAGCGGGCTAAAGCAAATGCAGCTAAGCTAACATGCTAGTTTGACAGCCGAAGGCTTGATAACAACATAATGTCATTGACTGTTGTTCACCTTGTCAGTGTTATCCTGTGCCCACCATCCCAAATAAAAACCACTCGTTTTATTGCAATGTACTGTATATATTATGTTATTAGAACCATTTTGTTTCCCACCCTATCCCACACGAGTTCCTATTTTTGATAATGTCAGTTAATGATGCAGAGGTCAATTGTTTATTCCTAATTTCTAGGTTCACTGTATGTTGTCTATCTCTATCTCTTTTCAAAATTGTTATGTATCTATCTATCTATCTATCTATCTATCTATCCTGGATCTGTTTCCTTAATGTAATCTGTTTGCATAGTCCTTTGGTATGATTGTGATTCTTTGTCTTCCACAGGGCCTGAAAAGCCCTCAAGAAAGCATGGCAGACCTCAGCCCCGTGGAGAACTTGAGGATTCCAAGCAAGGTTAGGCATAAAGTTTCACTGTACATCATCAACATACATTCTACGAAAAGTTGCGTCTCGGAGAAACTTAGGTCCTTTGTTGACCAAATTGATATGAATTTCATTTGCATTCATCCATAGTCAAATGTTTCTGGTATGATGTGGATAGATAATGTTACAAAGCTGCTGAAGAGATAGTTCTACATCATTTGAAAATAATCAGCTTCGATGTCTAACAAGACCATTTTGTCTTTTATTTTTTATGTCCAAGAAGGGACTCCATGTATACACCAGACTTTCTGTTAGAAAAAATTGGTGTCGGTCAACGTGTCCTGGAAGAATTGAGTTTCCCAGACAAATGAGAGAGGTTCCAGTCAAATATTTTCTGTGTTGATTGAGCTTAAAAATAATTGATAAGAAGGCTATATAGAGAATGAAAACATAAAGGCATGTAGATGTATAATATTTTTTCATTGAATATAAAAATAAAATAAGTCCCGTCAGTAAACACCTTCCTAAAAATAAATAAATAAAAATTACGAATATTACTTCTTGAAATCAAATAATTTCAGTTTGTGATCAATAAGTAACAAGTGCAGCCGCTTTAATTAACATTTCATTAAAATAAAATTAGGATAAAAAACAAAAAAATAGAGCAAGAACTGTAGTTCTAAATAAAGTTTGTGGTGTACCGTCTGCTTTGGATTTAACTTTTTTTAAAACATTTTTTATATACATCTTCTGATGATCAAACTCGGACATCTGTGTCCAAGCGGCATGCTACTGACTCCACTGGTCACCCAGGTCGCCCAGCACTCCATAGGCCTTGCTGAGGGAATGGCTTGCATCCCCCGACTGCCCACTTCGACTGGCATGAACCTGGTCCTCCAACCACTCCTGCGGCAGTCCTCCACCAGCTCCTGGTACTTGGCCCTCTTCCTCTCTTGTGCTTCCTCCATTCGCTCTTCCCAAGGTAGTGTCAGTTCCAGTAGGATGAGCTGTCTTGTGGCCTCTGAGACCAAGATAATGTCTGGTCTCAGCAAAGTCTGGGTGATGTGTGATGGAAATTTCAGCTTCCTCTCGAGGTCAGCTGTCATCACCCAGTTTCGTGCTGTGGATAGCAGCCCAACAGAGCAGTTCCTGGATCTGCTCCTTGGCTTCTCTCCTGCCTTGACAAACTCGATCCTCCTGGCTGTAGTGTGGGTGTATCTGCTGTCACTGATCCCCTTGCTGATTGCCTCAGCGATGGACTTGAGGACCTGGTCATGTCTCCAGCGAAAACGTCCTTCGCTCAGTGCCTTGGAGCAACTGCTCAGGATGTGCTCAAGGGTACCTGTTTTGGAACAAAGGGGACATGCTTGTGTTTCTACTTTGCCCCATGTGAAGAGGTTAGATGGACTGGGGAGGACATCGTAAACCCCCTGGATCAAGAACTTAATCCTCTGGGGGTTCGACTTGCAGATGTCCTGCTAGGTGACCTTCCGCTCTATCACCTGTTCCCACTTCAGCCACGAACTCTGTTGTTGCATCACCACTGTCCTGGTCAGTCGCTCTGCACCAGCTTCCGCCTCTCCTTCCCATTGGCAGTGTCGTATCAGGTTGATGTTGAGCTCCCGAGTCCGGCTCTGCCCTGTACCATGTTCCCAAGAAGGGCCTTGTGCTCCAGCCAAGCTTCTGCCTGCTGGACTGCCTCTCCCGCCCTGTACTTTCTCCACGTCCTCCTTCTCATGCACGTGCCACAATGAACTCCTCCCTGACTGAGCTGAATGGGAACCTGAGCTTATTGCTGTTTCCGTACAACCAAATGCTACTCAGGCTGCGTGGCAACCCCTGCCATCTGCGCAGATAGCTGCTCACCTTGCGCTCAAAGCCCTCCACCACAGTAATGGGAACTTCATAAATGAGCAGGGGCCAGAGGATTTTTGGGAGGATCCCGTGCTGGTAGACCCATGCCTTAAATCTTCCCGGGAGGCCAGACCTGACCACCGCTCTCATCCGGGGGGGGGGGGGGGGGGGGGGGGTTGCCTTACTCCGGACTTGCTTAGAGGGCCTCTGCACTCTACCTCCACTGACTTAACCAGCATGTTCATTGCCAGTGCAAAGAGAGTCACCGGTGCAGCCGGTGGTGCCAGTCAGATGTTCATGAGCTGGAGGAGGCCTTCAAACTGAACTTGCTGTAGTAGTCCAGGATGAGGCCTTTCACCTTCTGGCGTATGTGGTGACTATCCAGTGCTACTACTCCAGATCACCCTCAAGGCCATCCAAAGCCAATGATGTAACTTTGGGCAGTTCTTATAGACCTTGTAGGGCACTCCACTTGGGCCTGGCGCTGAACTAGTACTCTTGCCCCCCTCACCACATCCTTCACTTCACTCAGGCAGGGCTCCTTCATGTTGAAGTCTGCTGTTGGCGCTGGTATTATCAGCGCATCGCATGGCCCTAGTGGCTGATCTCTACTGCTGTCACTGTAGGTGCACTTGAGGTGGTCGTTGATGGCATCTCTGGTGCAGGTCAAACGTCCAGTCCTCTTTTAACCAAGAAGTTGCTTGGTCAACTTGAAGCGGTTGGCCAGAAATGCCCTCTCTTCCTTGCTCTCTCTCTCTGCCTCCTTCTGTGGCTCTCTGCTCTCCGAAGGCTCAGGAGCTCTTTCCGAAGGATTACCCAGAGATCGGTTAGTCCACCCTTCTTGACTTCTCCTTTCTTGTACTGCCTTTTGAGCGATTTCAATTATTTTCCGAGACGCTGGGTTCTCTTTGTTCGGTGGTTTGGAGCATAGGTCGATGGTGGTGGCTTGTGGGTTCTGTGCACCGCCGGCCAAAGAGGTAGCCAGTAGAGTGCTGGCAGTGTTGTCCTGCATCGTTATCCTTAGGTCTGTCTGGTTGGGGTGCTCACCCCCCGGGCTCCCCTGGGGGTATACTTCCTTTGTGGTTTCTGTAGATGGATTTGTTACTTCCTTTCAGAAGCTGTGGCTTGGGCTGCCAACCCTCCCCACCCCGGTTGCCGTCTCACTGGCCGTCCACTGTCTCTCCAGATGTCACAGCTCTATTGGCGGTTGTCATCCAGTCTCTCCCTGGATGTCACTGGTTGTACCAGGATGTTTCAGTTTTAAATATACATCTTCTGATGCTCAAACTTGGACACAGATCATCAGTGTTGTATCCTGGAGTCATTGGGTGTCTCGGGTCTTGCAACAGACACCCTTGTCCAGGTGACACCAAACCAAGGTTGATCAAGCCTCGGCCTGTGTCCAAGCGGCATGCTACTGACCCCACTGGTCACCCCTTTTCAGCCACAGCTATCTAGCCTTTTTCACTGCCTCCACAATGTTGTTGATGGCTTTTTCCTCTTAAGGCCCGTAATGCCCAGCCCTCCTTAGACCTTGCTGAGGGAATGCCTTGCAAACCCCCCAAAATATCCCCCAAAAAACTTTTTTTATTATCAAAATGATCCACCCAGCACTAATTCAAATTGTTCATTGAGGGAATTATTTTCACCGGACATTATGACCGGAGAGATTTAAATATGTCGGACTTCAACAGATTTTCCCGATCAAAAAAACGACAATTACTGGATAACGGAAATGCTGGTATACACAGTGTTTGGCCTCTTTCAGAACAATGATATCTTAAAGGAGTTCTATCAAAACTACTTGTGTAATTGGCTTTTTTGGCAGATTCAATCAGAATTATTTCTGAGTTAATTTGTTTTTTATCCAATTCCAACATATGCTTCTCCTGTCTCTCAACTTTGTGCTTACCACACCTCCATAGTTGTTCCTAAAAGAAAGTAGGGAAAGACAGACGGTCTTCAGGGACACCTGTGTTAGATTTGCCGCAGTGGTATTTCAGGATGTTAAAAATAGGCTTTTTCAGCTCAATCAATCATGTTGGGTGACCGAACACATTTGTCATTATAAGTTCAATTTGTCAAAATCACTCTGAGTAGGGAGCAGCACCACTGGTGTTTGGTGTGTATATATAATGGACGCTCTGAGTCACTCAGTCGGAGCTCTGCACAGCCAACAGCTAGGTTTACTTGACATTCACTTGAGAGTGTGACCTTCTATTAGCATGGCTGAATGAAACTTGGAAGGCGACCAACCCATTTATCGCCATCGCATGGTGGTGTCCAGCCAGGTTAATTAAACTAGACGTTTAATTTCTCTGCTCGTAGAAGCATGGGCTCCGACAAACACATTTGGCTGTGTTTCTCCACTTGGTTTGTACTGGAAATGGGCTGGAACCGCAGAAGGTAAATTGGTCCTCTAAGGTTGACCTTGAGTGGAATCGTAGACCGAAATGCGAGAGGAATTTTATCATTGAGGATCAAACTTAGTCAGTGGCTCTGCTCAGTCACTTGGATGTGTGTTGCACAGGATAAGAAAACAAAAAAAATGCTGCAACTTATAAAGTAGAGGAACTCTTTTTGTGTCAAGTCATCTCAGTGTTGTCGAAATATGGACTTATTAATAAGGGTTAGCAAATGTGTGGTTAAGAGTCAGGCTATCATATTATGGGGTAACAAAGTAATAAGAATCACAAGCTGATGCAGCCACATGAATGTCTAATGTTTTGTAGTCCATGTCCATGGTATCGGTACAGGAAATAATCTACTGACATAAATGGAAACACTGCAGTTGTGATAGGAACCGGTATAGCAACCAGTGGGAGTGGCCTTCAGAAAGATGTCTTTTTTTTTTTTTTTTTTTCATAAAAGGACCTCTTTGGCTTGGTGATAGTGATCAAGATGACGTTGTCAAACTGTGTATCTTGCACTGTTTGGAAATGAGTCAGAGTAAGCATTTCATTGCTAACTTGACTGTGCTGTCATCTTACCATTTGACAAACAAAAGTCAGTCTTTCTGGAAGCACAGGGCCCCTAGAGCTACTTTGAAATGTTAGTGTCGTACAAGGCGCTGCATCGCGGGGGGAGACAGCTGAAGTGAAAGAGACGGAGAAGGTGACACAAGATACAGATTGACCGGTCGACTCAAAGACAATTCAAAAACAAATTCATGTCACGGACGTCTTAGCTGGCCGCCCAATGGAGGGCCTACGAATCCTGTGTCCTGTAAGTGTTGCCTGCACACACCTGTGACTGTGTATTGAACCAAAATATGGTCTTTGATGGTCGATGATGATACACGTACACTTAATGCTCACCCAAGGTCTGGATCTTCTTAATGGAAGTTAGGAGGATACAATGTTGTTCACAAAGTGTGTATACGATTTGAAAAGATACATGTACAAGTTGTTTCACCTATTCTTCTGCTGTGCTGCACTGGTTTCTTACCAGTTGAAGCCAATAATGTTTGGCTGGGTTTCAGGGTGAAAGATGGGGAAGGGTGACACACAAATTATGGTATCCTGTATACATTTGCATACGCTGTAAGAGCATTTAACAGTGCTCAAATAATAACAAGAGGAATGATCAAGATAAACCTGTGGGCCTTGAGGGTGTGTGTGTGTGTAGGTGTGTGTCTGTCCCGTTAATTACTATATCCACTTATCGTGTGATATATGGACATGACCTTGATCATTTTTCTGACCTCGATTATTGCCCGTTGTGTATAAATACGTGTTTGTTGACAAAAGTGTATACACTATATATAATATATATACACTGTATACATCTTCAGCTCATCACCGTTCTCAGTCTCGTTCCCACAGTCTGTCGGTATTCACTACACTAGTGTTCGCAACGGCCACGCCCCCTTACCGTGAAATAACGCAGGTCCTCATTATCAACCAATTCACTTAACAACCTGGTCCAAGGGACATAACTTGTCGTTAAGTGAGGAGTACCTGTAAATACAAATGGGAAAAGATCAATAAATACTACAATCTACAAATCTGTAATTAGGTTTAAAAAAAAAAAATCAGAGCCATAAATGTATTTCTAAATCCACAAATAAATAATGTATTACTTGCGTTGTATTAACCATTTTACAAATGAATGTAATTGAGCCGATTGAACAGCAAAAAACGATGCTGAGACGAGTCTTGTTGTCATTTCTGGTCGCGCTTCTTCCGTCCTTTTGTCTGCTCTCTGTGTTTCACTGTCAGTGCGGCTCAGGCAGCCACCCCCGCCTCCACACACACACACACACACACACACACACACACACACACACACACACACACACACACACACACACACACACACACACACACACACACACACACACACACACACACACACACACACACACACACACACACACACACACACACACACACACACACACACACACACACATACACACACACACACACATAGAGAACCAGGTGAGGATAACATGTTATTCGAGCCCAAGAGCCCATTTTATCCATTTCTTTCGTTTTCCTCTTCTTTAGGATATTCTAATATTTTTCACGTCACAATGTCTGAATATTCTTAAGAATGGAAAGTGAAGTTTTATTTGAAAGGGTGTACTTGTAATATTGTGTGATTTATATTATCATATCAGCGGCAAAAAATGGTCTTAAAATTACGATAATGTTTATCGCAATTATTTCTTGGACAATATATCGTCCAACAAAAGTAGTTATTGTGATGTGTGCGTGCGTGTATGTGAGAGTGTGAGAGGTAGGGGAACATTGGGAGAGTGTCTGTTCTTCTGTGGATCCTTTAACCTTGTTACCTTCCCACCAGAGAGATTTAAGCTGTTTTCCCTCGGCTTGTCAAGAGGAAGTGGCTGTGCTAGATCTTTCTATGACCTTCTCTAAAATCTACAAATAAGAAATTCCTTTAAAAAGTAGGTATTATAGAAGTGTAAGTTAGCCTCACTTTAGTGTCAGTTGTGCTGCATTGGTACCATGGCTGTGGGATAGAGCGAAAATATCATAATGTCATGTATACAGTATATACAGTATATATGTATGTATATATGTATTTTTTTTCACACAATAAGGCTGTTACTTAGTTTGGGTTTTCAAATATAAATTGCATTCTTATAGGATGTCTCTTTCATTTTCATTTCTGTTTTTGTATTTGATGATCCTCATTGCATCTGATTGTCAGTGCTCTACGAGGTTTAGCAACATGCAAAACACAACAAGAAACTGAATACTTTGACTTAAATAAACCATACCTATGTGCCTTCAAATAAAATGCACCGCCAACCTTTTTCATTTATATTATATAAGCTCAAACTGGGCATTGATGGGATATATCCCAAATACTGCTCCCTTTTTTTACCCATCAATCCCTTCTGTTTAAAGCTGTTGGTCTCTCTCTTTATGGTAACTTTTTAAGGCCTTCCTTTTTTTTTTTTCCCATAGGTGTGATGTTTCCCCTCTGGTAAACAGCACGACTCCTTGAGGCCTTTATCACTTTGTAGCATCGACATCTCAGAGATGCTGTGTGCCTGCTCTGAATGCAAGTAGCTAGTGCAGTTACATCCCTCTACCACGAGGAGACACTCTCACCTTACCGCTGAGGCACCTCATTCATTCCTATCTTCTCAGTGTAGGTCCAGTGGACTTTAACCACATGTATTCGATCGGCCAAGGTGACTGACTACTCAGGCTATCATGTATGGAGATTTTTATGTACATGAATTGCCTTATGTGTGGAGAAAAAGAGCGAGGGGGGCATTCATTTTGAGAAAATGTCCAGTTATGGCTTAAGGCAGTGATTCTTAACATTTTTCATATCTAGGACCCTCAATTACTAGATACTCATTAGGTCACGGACCCAGATTTTCTTCTCTGGAACCCCAATCTGAGATGATTTAGTCCGAACCTTTAGACCTGTCTATAAAAGTAGGGAGCTAATTGTGAAACTATGATCAAAACATCATTCTTGTATGATAATAGAACTATTCTTCACAACTTAGGTTGCTATGTGTTATTCTGTCACTTTTCCTGTTTATTTATCTGGCCATTTCAGATTCGATCTTCCCTAGGCAAGGCAAGGCAAGGCAAGTTTATTTGTATAGCACATTTCAACAAGGCAGTTCAAAGTGCTTGACATAAAACATAACAACAACTAAGACAAAGTGCATAGAAACACATTATAAAAGGTAGAATGCATTAAGTTAAAACGTAGATTGCATAGAATGTAAAAGTTATGCTGCAGTGCAAGAAATTAATCAAAGAAACCTTGTTTTATTCGTTGTTAATAATTATTTCACTTATTCCCAGAATAGCACCTATTCCACGAATAGCGTTTTACCTTGTCAAGGCGATATCCTAGCCCCAGAGAACCGGTCTGGCAATCTTTTCTTTGTGAACAACTATTTAGCCTATTCCCAGAATAGTGTTTTTCCTCGTCAAGGCGATATCCTAGCCCCAGAGAACTAGTGCAAGAAATGAATATTTATGAATTCTAGTGTGCTGCCCCTCGGAATCGGCTTCCCCCAGGCAACACTGTGACATCATAGCTAGGAGTGTCACGGTTCTCCAAATGGCTATGCAATTGTTAAGCTTCTTTCACACATAGTTCCCAGTAAATTAAAGGGATAACCTTTTCAGCACTGCTAGCGAATTTCACTATTCACAGTCCGGCAGAAGTCACTGGTCCGCATCTGCTGCGCTGGAAGGTGACAAACGAAGCAGCAGCGCACGCTGTTCATTTACTTGCGTGCACAAAGAGGGGATGTATGAGGACATAGCACGCAAATAAAAATAAATATGCCTATGGAATAAATCCTGAAATAAATAAATGAGGCAAAAAATATATAAGTAAAAAGTAAATATAAATGAGTAAATATACCCCTGACGGACCAGGCGGTGGTGCACTCGAGCCTCCTCTCGCGCCGGCCGAGGTTGGGGATATTTCATTCCGATTCATGGGATCTTTTATTACTTTTATTGCGCTACGGGGTTTGGTGACACCCTCCGAATCTAATGCCAAGTTGCAATTTTCAAGCACAAGTGAGAAAGCAAAACTCCTGCAGCGCAAACCGCGGGCGGTGCAGGTGCACACTCTTCCATTTCTACAGTACAATTCATTTTTTTATTTTAGTTTGAACATTTCAATAGGCGATTTTGGAAAACAGTAATGTTTTTAGAATGTTCTGAATAGGCAATTACAAAAAAAAAAGATTTTCGATTTTACTGTTGACACGGAGAACACGGACACAGTCGGTTGTGTAATCCGCACATTTTAACATCCCTAGTTTGTACATATGTTTAAATAGCATAAATGGACTGTAAATTCTGTTAAAAAAAAAGGCCGTAATAAATATTTTAAGCAGGTCCGCGGTTCGCCCAACTCCGAACCATTTACAATATTACCAGAGAATTATCGGACAATATTACCCACAAAAATACGGAGAATCTCATTGAACTCATTTCGATCGATTTTCAGTTTTGAATCGGAATCGTGACAATCCCTAATCATAACATTGTGGCAACATATCCGTCTAGGCCTGTCTATACAGTATATACCAGTCCTGTTCACTCTCGTGTAGTATCTTTCACCGAGCTTTCCAGTGTCCTTGCCTGCCTGGTCCTGACCGTGTTCCCTTCCCGCCTTCTGGATTCCTGCCCCTTTTGAATTGTTAGCTGTACGGACTGTTTTCCTGGTTTGACCTCCTCGTCTGTCTTTTTCCCTGTCTTCTGCCGGAGAGCCATTAAAGAACTGTTACATTAGGGTTAGGGTTCCTGATTGTGTCTGTGGTCGTGGTGTCGGCTTCAGTTCGGTCTCAGCCATTACACTATTAATCATTGACTATTAATCATTTTGCTGGGGACCCCCTGGAACCTGGAACCCCAGGCGTCCTTCCTGGCTTGGTCACCCAAGGCTGATGGCATAAGGTAATCTCTAAAAGATGACATCCTTTAAAACCATGAGGGATTCAAAACTCTTCCGCTCTTCAAGACTCTTCCCAGGTACAAATGTTTGACTCCCAACACATACCTGTGGGTCCGTGGAGGGAGCAGGGCGTCACTCTCATCTCCTGCTGCAGCACTGAATGGTGGTTATCTCTGACAACTCCATACAAAGAAAGTTATTTCAGGGCAGAGGTTTGATCATCTAGCTGGAGGTTGCCCCAGACCTGCTGTTGTTGACTGCTGAAATCGTGACTTAATTTCCTCTGAGGAATCCTGCTGTGTTTAACTCTCGTGCTCAAAAGCTGAAGAGAAAATTAGGCTTACTATGCATAATTCATCACCTGTTGCAGTGTGATGGTTCTGGTGGTTTGGGATTGGGGGGGGGGGGTCTTTGATTTGTATGTTACTGATGAATAATTCCGGAGTGGAAAAGAAAACGCCCGTTTATTTTATCAGTGCCAGAGAGAGAGAGAGAGAGAGAGAGAGAGAGAGAGAGAGAGAGAGAGAGAGAGAGAGAGAGAGAGAGAGAGAGAGAGAGAGAGAGAGAGAGAGAGAGAGAGAGAGAGAGAGAGAGAGAGAGAGAGAGAGAGAGAGAGAGAGAGAGAGAGAGAGAGAGAGAGAGAGAGAGAGAGAGAGAGAGATATTTTGGTTGCTCCCTCACTTTGTCTGGTGGTGAGTCATCCGCCATTGTCTCCCTCCAGCCCATCGCCCACTCACATTTTTTTGCGGGGGACGGTGTGTCGTCCCGCCGCCCGGAGCATGACAATTCACACATGCATTCATTGATCAACAGGCTCCCCTTAAATACCCTTGTCGGGTCTATTGAAAGGAATGTCAATCAAGTTACATTATAATACAGTACACACACACCTCACACACACATGCACAAGCCAGTATTGCTTACCTTGCACACAGGGGTATAGCCTGATATTGGTATCAATCAGCCACATGCAGCCACACACACAGCTACACAGGCGGCAGGCTTCCTTGCCTCGTGTGCGGTTCTTGAAGGAGGCGGCTCAGAAAGCTATTTCTGGTTTGGCAGGTGTGTAACGGGGTTTTCAAGATAAGTGTGCGCTATCTTCCCAAGTCAATATAAATTGATGTGTGGAGCGTGGACAATTTTCACGGGGGCTCTAGCATAGAGCTAATGGAATATAGGGGGAAGTATCTGTCCGTTTTAGCCCATAATTGAATGCGCGTTGGTAGAAAATTCGATACCGCTCGACTCATTTTGGTCTGGACTTTGTGCTGTGTCAGACCCCGAGCAGGATTTTTGTCTCTGAATTCAACATGTGAAATGACCGGCCTTCACGGAGAACCCAAAGCGGAAGGCACTTGAGCCCCCTGAGTGGACATTCCAGATGTTTCCCTTCTCTCAGCAGTCCCCGTCTGTAGCAGCCGTGAATTGAAATCAGTGTCAGTGACGCATGCTTATTTCTCTGCTCATTAAGCACGGGCCCGAGTGAAAACCTCTTGATGTGAAAGCTTTGCAGCGGCCACGAGCCCCAGTGGATGCGCGGCTTGCCGATTAATAAGGCTCTGATGTTTCCCAGGGATGTTGCAGAAAGTTCTCCCTCTTGTTTTTCATTTGCCCACCCCCCTGCCTAACGGGCATCCAAACGAAACAAGCTGCAATTTGCTGCTAAATCCCTTGATAAATGTTTTTCTTTCTTTTCATGCTACCACCCAGCGCTTCCACTCTCATTGCCTCCTTTCCCGTAACCCCTTTAGGTTCTCTTAAACTCCATCCCCCCTCATCCCTCTCCCTCTCTCCAACTCTTTCTAACGCTCTCTCTCTCTTCTCGCCCTTCAACTCTATAGAACCCCTTGTTTTCTTAGCACATCCTTTAGTTTTACTTTATTTCTCTCTGTTTATTAGTTTTAGTATTGCAATTCCTTGTTGTTGTTGATGATGATGTTGTTGTTGTTTGGCTTGGAGAGAGGCAGGGGGATGTAATGCTGTGTTTGGGACCTCACACACGTGTCTGCTGGATGTGTTGGAAGGGTTTCAGCTGAGGACGACACACAAAAGAAGCTGTTGCCCTCCATTCCAACCGCTTGTCTCTCCATCTTCTAGGAGGAGCTGCGGGAGCTGCGGGAGCAGCCCTTTGACCCCCAGGCCGAGCAGGAGATCATCGACAGCATCGAGGAGGTCTACTTCTCCAGCGACTCCTACGACATGGTGCGGCACGAGCTGGAGGTCAGAAACCAAAACATTTAGTTTACCAGCTTAATGAATATTAAGGCCACACCAGCACTGCCCACTGTGTGTGTGTGTGTGTGTGTGTGTGTGTGTGTGTGTGTGTGTGTGTGTGTGTGTGTGTGTGTGTGTGTGTGTGTGTGTGTGTGTGTGTGTGTGTGTGTGTGTGTGTGTGTGTGTGTACACACATGTACGTGCGCGGGAAAGAAAAGACGCTTCTTCCACCTCTTCAACTAGCAAATAGGTGCAGCAACTCCACCACATTTTGGCAAACTCCCATCATTTCTGCTGTGGCACACACAACCCGCTGCCGGTGTAATCAAAAGTCTCCCTTTCCCTTGAGCAGTTCTCATTGCACGTTTGCGGCACCACGTAGCATTGACTTCCAGATTGATGCATAACCTCATCCTCCTTGTTTATGAATTTGACTTATGAGTCATTGAAGTGTTTTTTTTCCCCCCATTTAATTGTATTTGTTTTCTTAAAAGGAAACGTTCCTTGGGACTGCTATTGAGAAACACGTGAGGCTTGAGGTGCTCAAGCATGGAGATTATCTTTCATGAGTCCAATGGAATTCTCCTTCCATAGCTTTGGCTTCATAATTCTGGTTTGATTATTTTTCTCTCAGAGAATTATTGGCACCAGTGGAGTTGGTTAGACTCTTTCTTGGAGGTGACACACGGATGTGCGATGAGCCAGCAGACTCAATGGCTGCCAATGTCTTGGACACGTTCATAGGCGTGTAGGAGGTTCTGGTACTTCACTGCAAATACAGTGGTACCTCGACTTACGACTGCATCTACTTACGACTAATCCAAGATACAAGTAGCGATAGTCGCGAAAATTTGTATCGAATTGCGACCCACTGCTCCAAGATACGAGCGTGGAAATTTGCAGTTGGCGCGTCGGCGGCCGGTCAGCAGTCAGTCAGCGGGCGACCTACATCGTGTGTGCACGTAGTTTGTGGCTTATCCATATTTTTTTCATATTTACTGTGTTTGTGCTGTGAGTTTTGTTTATTTTCACCCTTCATGATTTCATAATTTCTATAAATTATTGGAAAAATTGCTTCGACATACGACTGTTTTAACATACGACCGTCCTTATAGAAGGAATTACAGTCGTAAGTCGAGGTACCACTGTAACAATGTGTGCGTGTGTTTTTCAGAAACTGCCACCTGAGCTGAACCTGCAGGAGCTGGAAGAATACCGAGACAAGCTCAAGAGACAACAGGCATCAGTGAGTGGCACTCAGTATACCCACACACTCACACTGAAAGACACACTCTCATGGCGTGTTCACCGCGGGACTGTTGGAAGTAGAGAAACACGCCGCCTCCAAATGTGAGACGCTTAGCGAGTGTGCTATAAAACTCCATTAGTTTTAGTGTGCCATTTGTTTCACTGTTTTCCGACACTGTTTGAGGTGAGAAATAGGCCATTTAGTTGCAGAATCTGGATTCATTTAAACTATGCAGCAGCTTGTTTATAAGTAACAGTATTTGGTGAGTTTCAAGAGACATCCCAGAGTGCCTTGCATGTCTAATTTGCATAGACAATCAAAGGTAATATATCCACCCATCACACTCTAGCATATGTATAGATAGATGAATACTTTATTCATCCCCGGAGGGTAATTGCGGTCTCACAGCAGCATGCCTCAAAATAATAGGCAATAATAGTAAAAGTAATAAATAATAGAAAGAATTGGCAATATACAATGAAAAGTGTGGTACACACTGTATTCTAACACCACAGTCCCTTTGACACAACAGCAAATTTGCATCTCATAACCAGAATCTGGATGTTTTTACAAAATATTTACGAGCATTTTTGAACCCTGACGCCGTTTGATGATGAATCTTTGTGTTTTTTGTATTTACTTTTTTCTCGTTTTACTCCACAGTAAATTTAATGACATCAGACGTTGTGTATTCCGCAGACAGTACTCAGGGAGTTTGCTTCGGGGAGCCTCAGACCGCATTCTAGGATCCAGCATATTTGGCAAAACATTTGCATCGTGGTCCAGCTCCACTGCCACAGGAAATCTGCTTAAAGGTTTTTCTATTCGGTAGTCCAGTTTTTTTTTTTTTTAAACGTGTCTTTGGGTCAGTAAAGGTGGAAATAGTAAAGTTTAAAGAACTGCAGGCCGTTGTCGGCTTAAAGGCCTCCGGAGAGGATAACGGAGCTAGACGAAAAAAAAACAAAAAAAACAAACAAACAAAAACCACCAATAAACCCACCTGGGGAGTTGCAAAGCTCTTTCTGGCCGGCTTGTGTAGCGCCGGCAAACCTTCTGGTGGAGGATGATCAACACGGTGGATGTCACGCTGCGTTGTATCGGGCTCTAGCGGGGTTCGGGGCCAGGGAGAGAACTTCACTGTCCGCTCCATTTATAGATGGGGATGAGAGATTGGGGATAATAAAAAAAAAAAATAGAATAAGATAAAAAAATAAGCCAATCTGCTCCAAAGCTTCACACCTTTTTACTTTCCCCTCCATCCTCTTTCTGTTTTTTTTTTCGCTCTTCCAAACACTGTCTTTAGTCTGTGGTCTTCTCTTGCTAATCCCTTTTTATATCTCTCTCCCCCCTCTCTCTCTCTCTCTCTCTCTCTCTTCCCTCTCTCACACACTGTCACTGCATCGCCACATACCTTTCCTTGGCAAACCCTTTTACAGCTTTTTCTTTTTTTTTTTTTCCCATTTATCTTAAGCCACCGCACAGAATTGTCTTTAGAAGACTCAGTGTCATTAAGCTGTGAGCCACAGGTTTATATAGCACACACACATACACACACACACACACACATACACACACTCTCGCACTCAAATTAGAGGAACATGTTCTGAGTGTGTGAGGGCCCGTATAGGCAGAGCTGCAGTGCTTGGTGTGAGGTAGAAAATCCACAATCAATTCGCGAGCTTGCCTATCAATACAGACCTTTCTTCTTTGGACCAAAACCAGAAGAACTCCACCTTCTTCCCTTTGTCTTGGTAGCTAGAGGCTTGTACATAAGACGTCAGGTGGGTTCAGAGGATTTATATCCCCCTTTAAATTCCACAGTGCTGCATACCACAAAAGCAACACAAAGGAGTTAAAAAAAAAAAAAAAGAAAAGCGCTGATGGAGAGACAATTACAACTCCTTATGCAATAAATGTCACCATCTTGTACTTACGCTAGTTAATTTCTTACTTATTTATTAATACATTACTTTTAATAGAAGGACACCAGAAGACGTGCACATCTGCGAGAACACACACACGTAGACTAACACCAAAATGGCTGCTTATACTGTACAAACAGACCTCCATTTGTGAAATGGAGGTCTGTTTGAGGTGATAATCGTTTCTTGCCCACCATGGGGCTTCTTTTCTTCCTTTCAAATGAGGCGGAGGCTTACGACTGGTTGTGTGAATAAGAGTGAGTGAGAAAGAGAGAAGAATTTGTACGTGTATGCACATAGAGTCTCTATCTGCTGGTGCCGCTGGTATTCCCGCTCAGCGGGGTGTCTTTGAATGAATCTACCGTCATCTACCTCCTCCCAGCTCCTCTGCCAGGGGAGAGAATTCACTGCCTGTGGTTTCAGGAGGAAAGAGATGACTGCTCCATTCTCTTGCCACTGGAGTCTTTCACACTAATTGGCATCTCTGACAAATGCCTGGCACCGGCACTTCTCCTGGCTAATTGCCTCGTCTTGCCGTGAGTCTATACCAATGCCGCCAGGGCTGCGGTGAGCAGGGTCACGGGGAGCACTTTTGGGATATGGGCACCTGTACGTGCCAGGGCACGGGAGCATTTCTTTGGCTGATTTGCTCAGGCACTCTGACGCTCTGTAGTGATACCTGTGGAGTGTCTTCAAGTGTCTAGGATGTGAGCATTATCACAGCATGCGTTATGTTCCCCACAGAGTTAAAGGCCACGTTTTCCTCTGGAATGAAGGCCCCGAAGAGAATTAGTACATTGACACCATTTTAACGGGACTTGAAAGCTTATCTACCTTCTGCTGTAGTAATGATTCTTTCTCTCCCGCAACACTCATGCAACCCTGCTAATCCATTCTGGCTACTAAACTGTTTCCCATGCTGAAATCTTCCTGAAATTACACCGAGCTGAGGAGGGGACCTTTCAAGAGGATTTACTTTTTTGCACACACACACATAACACACGCACATGTGCACAACCACACACACACACACACACACACACACACACACACACACACACACACACACACACACACACACACACACACACACGAATAACACACATCACACACATCACACACATCACACACACACACACACACACACACACGCACACACACAGAAGAACGGACTTCAGTGAAGTCTTGCTGCTAAAACTGTTCAGTATTTGGCAGTATTAAACAGAATTACATCTATTCTTTTATATATCACATTTTGCACATTTGTAACAAGCATTGCCCATATCGCCTTAAATTGTTACTGCTCCACAGCCAAGTCCAGCATTTAAGTTGTAGTCATAGATGGGGGGGAAATGTGCAGTTTGCCTCTAAGGTAGATAAATATCAACAGCAATGAATCTTTCTGCTTTTTGATTGATTCATTGATTCAGTCTTCAGGCATGTGGATTGATGTCTTGTCCTTGTTGATTGCTAATTTAGGTCAATGCCTTCTGTATCTGCTGAATATTGCAAAGACCCATAATTATACAGATTATTCACAGTTACACCCTGGTCAGGCAGCGGCTGATCTGATCTAAAATTTCACGACCCATTGTCATGGTCCAACACCCATCAACAGGTGGCAGTATGGGTTTACTAAAGATGTTTTTAGAAAACAGAAAAGAATTATAGTTTGAGCTCATCTGAGAGCAAAATTGCTTTTTTTAGGCTACACCAGACTAGTCAAAATTTCTCCATGTTCTGTCTTCACCACCCATTTTCCTTCCTTTCTTTGCTGTGATTGTCTTTTTCTCTTGCAAATTTATTTAAACATTTGGATGTGTTTGACACACACACACATATACACACACACACACACACACACACACACACACACACACACACACACACACACACACACACACACACACACACACACACACACAAAAGCAGACACAGTGTTCACGGTAGAGTTGCCACAGCTGGTCTTAGTGCTTGAGTTTTGTCTTGGTGCTTAGTAACCACTAGTTGGTTTGTAACTAAGTATCTACTACATTTTGTTAAATAAGTTGATCCAATAAGCAGCCTTCAAATGTGTGAACAGGAAGTTATGTTTAATATGCGTGCATTTAAATTTTTATGTGGCAGCTCATATTTCAGAATTTTTGCCTCATGCAACAGAGTAGAGCAGAAAAGGTTTTTATGTCAGTGTTTGCTTCTTAAAACTTTGAAGTAAATTGGCATATACTGTATAATTGGCTCACGATACTAATCCATCCCTACTCCATCTGTGCTAGCCACCTTTAACAGCCTAAACACTACAATTTCTGCATTGAGTTGCCGTCCATGAAAACATTACATAATGTCCCAAAAGTGATTACTCGGTATTCAGTTTCTGTCCCATTCCTGCCTGCTTTGCAGGTTCTTCCGGTTAATCTTTGGGATGCGGCTAAAAAATCTCAAGCATCCTTAGATTTAAGTGATCTAAGGTCTCTGCATTCCCTCCGGACTGGCCGCTGTCCAGTGCCCACAAGAAAAGTGTCCACGATGAAACTCAAACTCTGACTCCGATTCGGCTCTTTTCTGTATCGTCGAACAACTCGCACAACAAGCAGCAGCAGTGACTGTGGGCTCTGACTGTCCCTGCGAATCCGACTGCCTTGATGCTGCAGCAACAGAACTTTCCCTCTCTTTGTTTACTTCATCTGAATTGTATTCTGGCTCATACAAGTATAGAAATCAAAAACTGTCGCTGTAATTCTGATATGCTGTTTTTATTTTTATACAACCAGCTGAATGCATTCAATCTGTTAATGCAATGGCAAAACATACTATATAAGACCAAATTAAGTACCTTTTGACAACAATATGTCTTACTGTAGTTGTCATCGGGACCAGGAGATCATTTTAAGGTAGGTTTCTCACCATATTGTTCACCTTTTCCAAGCCCTAAATGTAGAGAATGTTAAAAATATCAGCAATCGTGAAGAAAATGGTCAGGGGTCATTTGAAATGTGAGTGCTGACTGGTAAACGGGCTAACACTAAATTTCACACCTTTAAGGTTCGCGGGGATGTTTATTTTTCCTCCCAAGCTCGGAAGGCCCCGGAGGCTATAGAAGTACGGAAGTATAAATTGGCCTTAACTGTGGTTCTTATGCCCCAGGAAAATAATTTTGCTTGGTCAGCACACCTGACTGCAGTCGTATAGGAAACAGAAAAGGGACAAGGACAAGACATTCAATGACAATCAAATGTAAATAAGGCTAAAAAACTACAAATTTTGGCTTTTAAAGGTCATATCCATATGACTCCTTCAAAATAAAAGCCCCCTCCATCTCAGTAAAAAAAAAAAAAAAAAATCGACATAAAGAAATTGATACCAATTATTAACTCTCACTGTACAAAGATTTCGTTTTATATCTTGCTTGCCTACACTGAAGAGATGAACAACTTGGGTATTGGATTTTGGCAGGGGAGGCCACAGACATTTTTGATACTCACTAGTATCCCCTCAATGTTGTTGCCACCATAAAATATGTTAATTTTGATTCCAAACCATATTTGCCTCAAAGCCACAGGACTGTTCTTTGTGTTTGTCAGTAAGGGGAGAAAGATGGTGACATTTACTGCACAAGGGCTTTGCGTCTGTCCTTTCTGTTCCTGGAAGGTCGGTCATCCTGATAGCAATGTTCTTCATCCCTGTGTCTGTATTTGCATTTTATTCTCATTAAGATGAGATGCTCGGGTATGTGCAGTTTAGAATGTGTTTTTCTTGTGTCGTCGATAAGTCTAAATGGCTCCTCCAAGTTTATGGAGGAGCTAGAAAAGTCAATACCTAATCAATACAATGAAGATGCACTTTTTAATGAATTTTATGAATTCCTCTCTTTGTAGTAGGAATTAAAAAAAAAAAAAAGTCAATATAGTTCTGTTGACACAAATATGCAGCTGAAGCATGAAGATGTTTTGTGATCTGTATTTGGAGCCAACTAGGCTTGGGCGATTGCCAATTGACACATGTTTTTATCATAGCAACGGGGAGACATGGGGACGCACATTTTTATTTTTTTTTGGATTGGGACAGTCCCATAACTCAGATGTGTTTTTAAAAAATGTATATATTTTTTTCTTTATCGTGTTTTATACATGTAGGAAACAAACAAAAATTAATAGATCTAATATAAAAACACAAGCACGAAAGTCGAGAACCAGTGGAGTCTCGAGGAGAAACCCCCCCCCCCCCAAAAAAAACAATGCTTCTCCAATTCTCTGAGTTGAGTTTGCGTTTTTCACTTTCCATACAAGTAAGAAACTAATGTAATGAAAAAAATCAAAATCTTTCACTATGAGATTACATTTTATATTGCTGTGATATAATCACAAAAGAGGGCTCCCTCTTCCCCTTCTCCCCTCACTCCGCTCCAGTTTCAGAACAAGGTAAACTGCACTTACACCGTTTCAATGCTCAGATTTTTCCTGGCGGATAAAAAAACCCCAAACGTCTGTCATCACTGTCAATCGTGATCGATGGAGTCGATCGCCGATTGACGATTTAATCGTTATCCAACTGTATAAATTAACTTTAACAGCCAATCCCTAGAACTCAGTGTTCCCCAGTTTTCATTTATATTCAATTTAGACTTTCCACTGACCTTCCACTGTTCTTAAAAAGGCTTTCTCCACTGAGAACCTAGTGGGTGGCATGAAACCAAGGTCTAGTTTACTGATTTGATTACGTTGCTGAAAACATCACCAGGCCAGAAGCAGAGAATATGTGTTATTTTTTCTTCTTAAGAGGAAGACGTTACAATGTTGTCTAACCGTGATGTTACATTTTTTAAATGCACATAGATTAATTTGTTAAATTTACTGGTAAAAACAGGTAGACAATGTCATTTCCAAAAAATGAGCGTTGGGCTAGAAACAGAGTTTATCTAGAGGACAGAAGTAATTCAAAGGAAGGAGTCTGCAGAGTCTGTCTCAGTTGTCTTGGGATTCAACCGCCTTGTGTGTAAATTGTAGAGCAGAAAATAATGATAATTATTCTTATTCCGTTCTCGGCGACAGAGTCTCTTGTCTGTTGCTGTCGGACGTCATCGGGGAACGACCTCATAATCCCTTCTCTTCCATTGATAAAACTCTCTCTCTCCAACCCCCCCCCCCCACCCTTTGTCTCTTAAGGTTTCCAAGAAGGTCGCTGATCTCATTCTGGAGAAACAACCGACTTATGTGAAGGTAAGCCTGCAATGTCAAGCGCGGTGTAATTGCATTCTTAAAAAAAAAGACCTCATCAATCTTTTTATTTTTAATATATATATATATATTTTTTTTTGCTTTGCTCCCATTACGACGCTGTGAGCAAACCTCTGACGCCGTTGATGCTGCCAGCTATGTGGCGCTGGTAAAGAGGACCAGATGTAATTACCGTTACCATGGAAACGGGGAGCGTTTCACCCTATGTATGAGGAAACGGAGATAATGCCATTTTGTTTTAATTAATGATCCCACTCCGGTCCATTAAAACCCTTCCTATGGCTAAACATGGTCTAGTGTTACTAAACCTGAGCAGAGATGAACCTGCGTGCGTGGGTTCTACTGGGGTCAGAGCCATAGGAAGCAGGAAGGATGTCTTGAAAAGCAAAGTAATTAGTTTAATGCTCAGATGGAATGTTTATTTATTATACCACCATCTGTATTGATTTTTCAAGGATGCAAAACAGTTGCTGTAGTCATAGCAATAAGTTAAGGTAATGCGTGTTAAAGTAAAACAGCTATAAACTTTATTTGTGGACAGACTAACCGTTACAGAGGAAATCGGAGACTTATACTTTAGGTTAATAAAGCATTTAATCTTCTACAGGAGGATCCAAGGTTGTACAAGAGGAGCACTTTCAGTGTAACAATACAACAGAAAGTCACAGAGGAAATGCTCTATTTCTCACTGGGGAACTGAGCTTTTATACAGTCTTCTTGCAGAGGAGAAGCCGGGCCGGGCCGCTGGGGTGGATGTCAACAGATGTCAAGACACCCCTGCATAGATCATGCTGACATGACAGTTTCATTGATGGGGCAGTTTTCGTTGAGACTGACCATGTGTTGATGTTTCCGTACTTTACGATCGAGACATGGGGCCTTCCTCCTCTTCACATTAAGGCACAGAAAGTGATAAGTGTATGTCCTTTTTAAGATATGAACTCTTACTTAGCCTTGAGAAGAAGAACAGAGTAGACATATATCGTACAATCTAAGAATCTAAGAGAAAAACACTGCAATAAAATGTGAACTCTACTTAGCCTACAGAGAGAGAGCAGAGACCATATACATCATACAAGAATTTTGTGAAAGGCACAGTAATATATACACTACTCACAAAAAGTGAGGGATATTTGACTTTCAGGTGAAATTTATGGAAAATGTAAAAAGTTTGCGCTACAGTGATATTATATAATGAAAGTAGGGCATTTAAGTAGAAGCATGCAATGGTGATTTCCTCATCTCAAACAATTTACTGAAACAAAAGCCAACAACAGTGGTGGGTTTACCACAACAAAAAATGTCAATGTCTCAATAACTTGTCATGTGCCCTTGAGCATCAATTACAGCTTGACAACCACGTCTCATGCTGTTCACAAGTCGACTTGTTGTCTGCTGAGGCCTGGCCCCCCACTCTTCTTGAAGGGCGGCCCTCAGGTCATTGAGGTTCTGGGGCACAGAGTTATGAGCCTCTACACGGCGACTCAGCTGATCCCATAGGTTTTCTATGGGATTCAGGTCTGGAGAAAGTGCAGGCCACTCCATTTGAGGTGCCCCAGTCTCCAACAGCCGTTCCCTCAGGATGCGACCTCGATGAGCTGGAGCATTGTCGTCCATGAAGATGAAATGAGGCCTGTGTTGTTCATGCAGGGGCACAATGACTGGATTAATGATGTTATTCAGGTAGTATGGGCTTGTCACTGTACCATTCACAAAGTGTAGGGCAGTTCTGTATTGACTAGATACACCTGCCCACACTGTAACACCACCACCACCAAAGGCTCCTCTGGTGACAACAGTGGCTGATGCATAGCGCTCTCCTTGACGTCTCCAACATCGTTGGCGGCCATCATTTCTGCTCAACGTGAATCGACTTTCATCAGAGAACAGCACTGAGGCCCAATGGTCCCTCGTCCAGCGTAAATGCTCCCTGGCCCCTGCAAGACGATTAATGCCTGTGCCTGGTGGTGTGGTCAGGTACCCTTGCAGGTCGTCTAGAACGCAGACCACGCTGATGTAAACGGTTTTGAATGGTCTGACGTGACACTTGGGGGCCTCTCACCTCCCTTAAATGTGCCTGGAGTTGAGTGGCATTCATCATCTGGTTCCGCAGGGCACTGTTAACAATGAAGAGCTCATCAGTGTGGGATGTGGCCAAAGGACGTCCACTTCTATGCCTTTTGTGACTATTCCAGTCTCTTTGTATCTCTGTTGCAACCTGCTGATGACACTCTGTGACACTCTAAGCTCAGTGGCCACTTCCCTCTGAGAACATCCTGTTTGAAACCTCACAATGGTGAGGTACTGTTGATCAATTGTTAGATGTCGTCTTGGTCTCATGATGTCAAAATGTGAACAGCATGATGAAGAGGACTGTTTAAATACCAATTCTAATTGAACCAGGAAATGTATTGGTCGATTTATGGATCAAACACCTGTTATGAATTTTGCCGTTCAGCTCCTTGTTAGAGAACAGCAAGTTGTGTAAAAAGTACTGAAAACATTGAACAGTTGGACAAAGTTTAGAGAAGGTCAAATGAAGTTCTCCTGTAAAGGTTATAGTGCATTTTAGGTTCATCCTGAAATTTCACCCGAAAGCCGAAATATCCCTAACTTTTTGTGAGTAGTGTATATAGAAATATAAAATTCTTATAACAATGTGTTTATTTGGATTTGACAGTTGAATAAAACTTCACTGCATAAAATGCGGTGAATCACTCCGTATAAAAAGTAGGGTGTATTGAAAGGCTTCTCTCCAACTACTATTTGTTTTCACTGTTAGTGAAGCCCATGTCACCATATCTTTTGATAAACATTTTTACATATTCCCTTCTCTTTTTGACAAAATTTGAATTTGAGGGTACCCTTCAAAAAGTGATATATACGAGGGCAGTGTTTCTCAACGTGGCGTCCCCCAGGGTATCATATCTAACAATAACAATCTCCCCAGATTGGAGTCCCAGAGACAAAATATTATCCAATGGGGTCCTTAGACTACCATGTATCAAATTAAATCACTGTACGAGGTTATATACTAATGCAGTGTTTCATTTAGAAATGGTGGGCGGAAGATGTAATAATGTTGTCCATTGTCGTAATCCTGTTCTTTTAGAGACCACACAGTCATTAACAAATGAAAGGAGTTCAATAGTTCATCTCCTCAGAGAACTTAACGTAAAGTAATCATCATCTTTCCTTGGAATATCACGTTCTGTCGTCACATGTACTGTAGTTCCGTGTTCTAAGTTCTCTACTGCAGTCCAGAGAACGCAAACCACCAGACATGTACAGACATACACGCACTCAGACCCTGGCTCAACTCCCCAAAACAAATACATTTGAGGAAATGTATGCTGACTAAATCTTGTGATGCACAGTGATGTCGTGGCTGTCTGTCGTGCTGCTGCTTTGATCCAGGCTCTGGTCTGTGTTGAGTCTTCCTTCAGGGCTATGGTCTCCTGCCATGTCCTTCAAGGCCCTGAAATATTTGAGGTTGAAATCCCAAACAAACATGTCGTCATACCAGCAAACCTCACACAAGTTCTGTAAATATAAGAAGTGGCATAATGCCTATTATTGCATGGGCTGGTGTAATTTGTTTGCTGGAATGGAAACGCAAATGCTCTCCGGTATTAGCTATCGAAACATTCTGATGCATTCAATGCAAAATGTTGATACCTACCTGTGAGTAGTTATTCTGTTCAGCCTCAGTGAGACAAAAACTTGTTTTTTCCTTCTTTTTTTATTCTGGAAATGCAGCCTTAAATATAAAGGAACTGGTATTGTCAATGGTATTGGACATTTTTGAGCAGAAATGGCCTTCCTAGTGCGCAGGTAGTGGGTAAGGATGGTAAGATGGCAGGGTGTGAAGGCTGTGATGACGTTGCCTCGGGGAATCTCGCGCAGAAGCTAGAGGTCACTTGATTTGACTGAGCAACTATCATGAGGTAACGTTAAGGCACAGCTCAGGTGCCGAGGTTCTTCTGCCTGAAAAGCCCTGTAACCTAAGCCCTGTGGGATTAATGCATGTTTATCTTATCTAAGAATGTCTGGTTTTCCCAAACTGAACGCATGGGTTTGATATCTATTCTCTCGCATCGGTCCCAGCCATGATGCAGTTTAACGACACTGGGCTGCTATAGGGGGATTTAGAATGGCTAGTCCATCTTATCTTCTCATTTAAAGTAAATGCTGCTTAAACTCGAAGGGCTAAGGTGGGAGAGAGAAGAAAGCGAGAAATTACCTCAAAAGTGTGACAAGTCGTAATGATTTGTTTCGAGTGGTGCACGGAAAAGCTGGTGCCTTGCTCAACACCGGTGGAAAATAATGAACTTCAACCCCCGATTTTAGTATCGCGAGGGTGGAAATGCCCCTACCCTTAAGTGACATTTTCTCTGAGGGCCTTTATCTACGCTCCCCCATTGGAGAGCCTGGGTGTCGCCGTGCCTCACTATTAACCGTGGCGTCTTGAAGCTCCTTCGTGAGATTAGAAATGGAGCGAGAACCAATGCGGCAGGGTTGACTGTCGTGTGGAAATCTGTGAGGAAGGTGTGCGCTTACACCCGCTTGTACCCGAGGTGGTGGTGTCTGCATTTGGCTCCAACAGCCTACTCCCTGCTGCACGCATCCTGCTAAATGCAACATTTTTGTCTCCTTGCGCCCACACCTGCAGGCTTCTCTGTGCAGGAACGTCCCGAGGGCACTTCCCTAATTTATGTGTCATTAGAATGGGCCGGCTGGATCTGCAGTAGGGGGCCGGCGCATAGTCAATGCACCAGCAGGGTCACAGGGTGGCACAGAATATGAATACATGAATACGAAAGTCCTGGAAAAATAAAACTCCCATTTGACTAAACATCGCTTTGCCTATGACCTTCACTTCCAACACCAGCACCCATGTATGTACACAAACTAAATGAAGAGGAGGTTTTCTATGTAATTAGCCGGCTGGCCTTATTGTGTTGAAAAGCGTACATGTGTGTAGATGTAATGTTTGTTGCCTTAGACACATGGTGCAGTTTAACCTCCTTATCTCAAATAACCCTTCTACTCCCTAATACTCAGGTTCCCCTTATGTGCAGTGTTATCTCCTCTAACAAGAGCAGGGCCGCCGGAGCGCTCTCTGTGTGAGAGCTGTGGCTGTGTTCTGCCACTTACTGCTGACAGAACTCTGCAAGCACAGCTCCGAGGCTGTACTCTGTGTGTGCCTCTTTGTGTCTGAGTGTGTGAGTGAACTGTACTAGTTTTTAATCTCTGCAAAGGGAGTCCAAGCCAGACTATGTTTTTTTTTGGCCTTTACTGTATGTAGAGTAGAGTATGACCATGATAAATATGAAGCAGAAATTACCCCTAATAATAAATATCATTGATCAGGGCTCGAGACTGCGACCATTTTGTCCCATTTTGCAACCATTTTTGGGAGACAGTGCTACTAAATTTTATAACGAGAAGCCCCAGCACGACTTGCAAATATATGTTTTTTTTTTTATATGTTTTTTTTTTTTAATCATCAATGATTGTGTGTGTGTGTGTGTGTGTGTGTGTGTGTGTGTGTGTGTGTGTGTGTGTGTGTGTGTGTGTGTGTGTGTGTGTGTGTGTGTGTGTGTGTGTGTGTGTGTGTGTGAGGCTCTCCGTCATCAATTCTGCGCCGCGGGATGTACTGTGATCTTCCTGTGGTGTAATCTTCCTGCGGTACCTTAAGTGCTGCCGCTCCATAGACTGTATGTCCCGCTCTCACTTGGCCCTTTGGTGGCAATGAAACTAACTATATTAATTTTTCAAGTTATTCACTAATGTACCGACCACATACTTTATATTTACATTTTTTATTATTTATTATTGGTGTCTATTTTTATAAAAAGCACTTTTTAACTTAATGATTTTCTATTACAGCACTACTTCACTTTGTGACTTTTTCCCTTAAAAATAAAACAGCGCATTGTTATCTCTGTAAATTTTCTTCTATTACCTAAGCATTTATCAGTGATACAGTTAAGATGGAAACAAATCAATGTTGCGTTGCGTGTCGATTTCAGTGGTGCTCCCAAGAATTTCATTAGGGAGGACCAGCGCTACTAATAGAAAAAGTTAGTCTGGAGCCCTGTTTAAAACTACAGACACTATTGTCCCAAGGGATTTGTCACAGGTTCACATGTTCTTCACTGTAGTATAGAAGTTAGGACAGGGCATTGGATCTCACGATTTGAATTTGATACAAAGGGTCACGATTCAAATCAATATCAATTCAATCCGATATCGATACGATTCTACATTGATTTATTGACATTTTAAATACACTGAGAATTTCTAGCAACTTCCCAGTTTACCATCGGACGTGCCGAAAAGAGTAACGGAACCAATTCAGTATACAGAATACAGAAATTAAAAACCTCAATTAATTTCTGATTATGGTGGCGTTTCATTTAAGTGGGAAATGTGACTTCCAAACAAAGTATCAGCCTTACAATTTCCAAAATCAATTCAGAAATTGAAACAGAGATGATCAATTCTAGTGTCAATTTAACAGAAGTAGAAGTAAGATGTATGACTTTGTTTTTTTTATAACTGAGATGATAATTGTCATCGTCAGAAGTTGTATTCTTGTGTTGAATTGCTGGAACTCTTGCACAGTGCAGACGGGCAAGGCCCCGAGCCTGACGTCCCTCTTTATATCTCCTAACGTCTCTAATGAATGTCGAGCTATAGCTGAGGGTATCCGCAGTCGGGCAGTAGAGGTGCTAAAGGTGTGTGAAGGCCACAGATGTGTGTGTCACCCTGTGAGAGCCCATTACTAAAATGAGCTCCTGATTGTCCCTGAGTAGGAGTGAGTGAACCATCCAGTTCCAGCCAGTTCAACCCCACTGCAATTTATTTCGCTTATTGTACTTGTTGTGCAATACTGTCCTCACCGGCTCTTGTTACACAAGACTTAAAAACTTTTCTTCTCTGCGATCCAAGGATTGTGTCGTTAGATCGTACGCATTGAACAGCCCGACAGTCTCATGAGATTGTCGTCAAATTGTGACGCAAATATGTTTGGCGACATTTTGTCTAATGGATTATTTTGACATTGATGTAATGACAATTACTGAGGGAAATGATGAGGGAAATCTACAATCTCGCCACAAACAAATGTCAAATCCCCATACCGGTAAATAACAGAGTTACTCCAAAAGGAAATTGGATCTGTTTCCACAGAACAGAGGGACAATGGTGTCCACACTACCTCCCCCCACACTACCTCCCCCCACTCTACCTCCCCCCACTCTACCTCCCCCCACACTACCTCCCCCCACTCTACCTCCCCCCACACTACCTCCCCCCACTCTACCTCCCCCCACTCTACCTCCCCCCACACTACCTCCCCCCACTCTACCTCCCCCCACACTACCTCCCCCCACTCTACCTCCCCCCACACTACCTCCCCCCACACTACCTCCCCCCACTCTACCTCCCCCCACTCTACCTCCCCCCACACTACCGCCCCCTTCTCTACCTCAGCTCTACAGGGAATTGATTATGGAATACAATGTCAATGTCTTGATAAAAAAATATGATAGAATTTGTCCTTGTCACTTGCCCTCTCTGGAAAAATGTCTTAGGCCATTTGATTTGAATTTATGCAAACAACCAGCTATGGGCATTATGCCATTCGAGCATAAAATGTTAAGAGACTGGACACTTTTGAGTAGATATTTTGTATTTGTTTTGCTAATCAATAATTATCTCCAGTAAGGAGTTTGTCCCTAGCAGTCAATAGACAATCCATCATCGTTTTCCTTCTTGTTTCATTTTGCTGGTGCTTGATCCTGCTGAGTGTGAACTACAACAAAACCAATACCAATACTTAAGAGCCCCGAAGAATCTGATAAAACCTGAGCTCAACTTAAGTTGATTGACTCAGTTAACAAACAATGGAATTTTCCACTCGGAGGAGATGGGTTCTGGATGGATGTATGTATTAGTAAAATATGAGGTTTACAACCGATTAGAACGTAAACGACCAAGTTCTTAAAAATCTATTACAAAACATATTCTCAGAGTGTAACAGGTTAAAAAGATTCCCCCAAATTTGCAGCTGTGCGACTCGAAGAGAGGGGCAATCGCAGCAGATCAGCACCTCAGAGAAAACTAGCTGTCTTTTAGACCATTCTTATAAATTCTTAATCGTCTGAATGAAACACTTTATATCATGAGGAGAGATCCCTTTGAAAGAGACCATTGATGGTGTCATTTCCATCAAGGGTGCCTTTCTTCGTCCTTTTATCACCATTGAAACTGATCTTTCCAGGCAATATTATTTTGCCAAACAGTTGTTTGTCTTGTTATGACAGAATTACGAGGATGGGGGCATTTATTTTAGATTTGTAGAGCGTCACACAATGAGGGTTAAGGAACAAGCATATGCCACCTGAGGCAGGACAGCTGGCACATCAAAACAAGGAATACAGAATTCACAAAGGACTCCTTAAAAATTACTGTGTTGCAAATAAATCTACTGATTCCAGTCGTGCTCTTTAAACAGGCCACAGTTGAACAGTTTTGAGACCTCACATAAACATCACAGCAGGATATTGATCACATATGACTTATATGTCACATGATTTGTATCATCATAGTGGGTCTACAGCACATAGAATCCAGTTACTGCAGATTTATTTAATGTATCCGGGTACACACGGGTCAACAGTGAGCTCAATTTTGGCCAGTAACTCTCTAAATTCACTGGCCATTCCATGGAATCCATTGGCCCTGAGATCATTTATTATTTTTAAAATTATTTTAACATTTAATTATTTTTCTCCTTATGTAAGCGGTTTTGTCACTTTATGTGTCTTGGATGGTTGATTAGAAGGATTAAAACGAAGAACTTTAAAATAGACACTGGATTCTTCCGGCCTGCATGATTGCAAATATACTATTGCTTTTTTGTAGTTGCTCTCCAAGGTTCGATGCTAACTTTTAACAGTGGTTGCCAGGCTTGGCAACCAGGCATCAGCTTTTGGACAATAATGGTTGCCATGTTTTAAACAGCCTATATTCGGAGCAATGAATATCTTATGTAACTACTGTATACCACACTTTTTTTTTTAACAAAACAATGCGATAAAAGATGCTTAAAACATATTTATTACATAAAAACGTTTGTCCTTGTTTTAACAGTTGCTTTACAGCAGTTGAATCTGTAAGAGTTTGAACTTAAAATGTCAGCACTACAATCCTCAAATCCTGGTTTTATGAACCACCAGTAGTGCTTGCTTTTGTTATCTTCCTCACAGCTCCAACAAGAATGAGTCCAGCAAATCACTGTTTGCTTGTTCATCCATTCTCTGCAGTCCTGCATCGCGCCCTGCATCTATCTGTCTATCTGTCTATCTGTCTGTCTGTCTGTCTGTCTGTCTGTCTGTCTATCTGTCTATCTGTCTGTCTGTCTGTCTGTCTGTCTATTTATTTTTAAACCTGGGCTGTTTGGCATACAACACAGGGTATTTGTATGCCATTGCGTCTAAGACGGAGGTAATCTACAAGTGGAGTTAAAATTCTCAACCTGCAATCCAACTCTTTATTAATCATCAAGAACTGTTTGCAATAACTCTGTCCTGTGGACGACTTGTGGGATGAGAGCACAGCTTTTTGTTATACATGACCACCACCAATCCCACCATGTTTTGATTTATAAACATTAAACAATTAATCAGTGTTACTTCTCCAAGAGGCATAGAATCACCACGGGTGAGACAAACGAACAGACAAACATGTACTTGGATAAACATAAACCAGCCGGGTTATGCGTAACACGCCTGATGAAAGCATCTCAGGTGACCATTCAGGCACACTGGACATGCGCGTTCCGGTGTAAACAGGAAGCAGATTGTCTACTCTGAGGTTGTTCGCTTAGTTGCAGAAAATACTGCGGAGGAAGAACAGCAATGCCGAAAATGACTAGAGATTTCTTTACTTGGACCGACGACGAGGTGGAACTGTTACTGAAAAAACATAACCCCTGCTTTGTGTGTCGGCTGTGGAATATGGGAGCCGCTTCAATCAGGTGCGGTACTAACAGGCACGTTCACTGTGGAGATGTGCTGCTCAATATTATGAGAATAAGCAAAAACAAAAATATATATATAATTTGTATTTCCTGAATAACCTTCGTTTTAATTCTCTTCATTTCATACAGTAAGTATTAAATGGCCCAAAATGATCACTTTAAATGTACTGTATTAAGCCAAACTGAATTTAAACAGCGCTAGGATGTGCGGTTGCGGGTCACAGGGCTGGAACGGGTACTGGTACGGGTTGAAAATCAGACCCATGCTGGACTGCTGCACGTGTGTGTTAGTGGCTGCACAATGGCTGAAATGTTGTGTTGCCCACAAACGTAATGTATGTGCAGTAGTAACTTCACGGAGGCAACCAAATAAAATGTTGACTTTTATTGAAATTCCATTTTCCAGTTTTGTAGGTTTTTGTTATATATTAAAAAAATAGAAATACTGAGCAGGTGGTTGCCAAAGAGGGCAACTAGAGGTTGCCAATTGACTCAAACTGTGCTAGGATTAGGGGGGAGCAGGGTTTGGCAGTAACGGTTGCCCGATTGCCCTCGGCAACCAGAGGGCAATCGGGCAACCGTTACTGCCAAGCCCTGCTCCCTTAATCCTGTCGTTAGGAACACTTTCTTTCCGTCATTGCTGCTCAGGTGCGGGAGAAAATGACTTCCTGGCTGTTGCATAGAGCGGAAATATGTACAATAGAAACTCTCTGATTTTCGAACAAATAATTGCAAAGAATCCTAAGTATAAAGAGCGGCATGTATTCGTTGGATGTTTAACGTGAATTTAATTTCTACACTTAATTCACAGGAGCTGGAGAGAGTGACTGCACTGCAAACCAATTTACAGCTAGCAGCGGTCATCTGCACGAATGCAAGAAGGTAATTAGCATTATTCTATTTTCTGCACTCACAAAACCTGCCTCTTAGATTATGGCACCATGAAATACATTTCAGGAAACAAGATAACTTCTCCAGCAGTCATACCTTTGATAATACTCTTCTGCAATAGGAAACAGCCCGTTGTTATCTTTAAATGTTTGTTTTTCAAAAGCTTATTAAATGTAGTTATATTAGCTCTCTGTGGTGTTATACCACAAACTGTCCTTGCTTACCTCTGCACTGTGGCTGGTGCAGGCAGCTGGGCGTGGCCAAGGAGGGCTTCACTGAAGCCAGTCTGGGGCTGCTGGCCAATCAGAGAAGACGACAACTTCTCACAGGCCTGCTCAAGTCTCTGAGAACCATCAAGACCCTGGTAAGGTAGTGGATGGTGTATTTTAAAATTATATTTTAACATGTTTTATGAACTCCAAAAATGTGATTGTTCACAATTCATCTCAAAATATGCGATTCATTATTCCTTTTATGTAACCCTGTATCACGTCAATCCAATCAATTGATAGGAACTGATGACATGTTTTCTTGTAGTTATTTGCGAGGTGTATTTTTATTTTATAAAACATGTTAAAATGTTTACATTTTAAAGCATGTGATTCACAATGTTTGATTAATGTAGAGAGGAAAAATGCATCAAATTAAATATTTAGTTTATTTCTTTCCTGGGAGTGAGGATTTATCTGAATCTCTTCTGTGGTCGTTCAAAGTGGTAATCTCTATATGTATTTTTTTAGCTTGCACTCTAAATGTAACCGCCATTCAATGTTTAAAACAGCTGCTGAGAAGTTGATAAACCAGAGTAGCTGGTCCTGGTCAGAAATCTGTCGATGTGGGCATGACATGTCACAGAAATGAACAGCACCATCAGATGGAAGAATATCCCCAGCACCTCAAGTAACAAAGAAAACAAAAACCAAATCTCAAAGAATTAGAAGAAGACAAAATGTCAAGAAAATCATTTCACCATTTAAGAGCGAATACGAGCCCAAGCGTCAACCTTGTAGTTTTGGATTGGAATTACAGGACTCTAATGCAAACCGCTTTTTCCTAATGTGTTCAACATTTAATGCGAAAGTTATCTTGGTTCGACAGCCTTAAACCAAACACCGGGACTGTGATACACTGCCAGAGTGTTGCTATATTAAAGGTTGCTCATGAGAAGAGAGTTCACCGTTTAAGAACAGGAGTCAGCAGTTTTTCCTCACAGAATTAGATTGTACTTGTGGTTATAGCTTGGGGGGGGGGGGACTGACTGAGACAGTGTCCCTGTTACGCACAGTACTTTTTTGTTTTGTTCAATAGGGAAATTGAGTAAAATAATATACATCTAAAATAAAAACACAAATGTTTTTATTTGCTTTATTTAGAGGAACAGGTACGCAAATTGCTCCCCGATTACTCACCCTCAGAGGACACACAGAGGACCCAAAACATACTTGTGCTTTTGATCAATAATATCATATTATTTTCGAGGGCTTTAATGTGCGATCGGAATGACCGATGAATAGATCCAGGGCAATTTATGCATGATCATTTTTTGTGCGATCGGAATGACCGATGAATAGATCCAGGGCAATTTATGCATGATCATTTTTTGGATTTTGTGTGTGTACGGAGAGGAGGGGCTAATTACAGACAGGTCCGTTGTCAATGTGAGTGAGTGAGTGACACAGAGACACAGGCAGCTATGTTACAAACACACCAGTTTATTGTAGATGGTGGCAAGATGTAACAAGCCAGAAGCAGATGGACACATGTCAGGACAGAGGCCAATTACCTCGACCCAAGACAGATGTGGCTGCTTAAACCATACTACCCCCACACCATATACCACCAACACCAAACTGGGGCCATCTGGCGGAAGCCTGGCTGCTGGGCTGCTGGATGGTCCTGGCAGGCCCTGCTGGGGCTAGCTGCCGGCGGTTACCCGTTGACATCTTGGGTGTTGCCGCTGCCAGTCGGGAGAGGGCTGGTGCTGGCAGCCCATTGACCTGCTGGTGGCTTCAGCGCGTCTTCGGACAACCCCTCTGTGTCCCCTCCCTGTGCAGGAGAGTCCCTGTTCAGGCGCCACTGTGGCAGTTTCGCCTACCACACACCAACCGAGTGGCATTTTCAGGGCTGTCTGACACAGAGACACAGGCATAAATGTTGCAAACACACCAGTTTATTGTAGAGAGTGGCAAGACGTAACAAGCAGGAAGCAGATGGACACATTTCATGACAGGCTCTCTTCGTGTGTGTTGGGATGGGGGATTTACCGGTTGCTCGTCGATTGCTCTAATGAGCAACAACCGTACAGCCACCTCTGATCCCGGCTCCAATTACCTAGACAGGTGTGGCTGCTAAATCCACCCCCACACCACATCGGAGCTGAGCCAATCAATGAGCTGTGCGCAGCTGTACAATGGAATACAATTGAATCCATTTTAAATAGTAAAAAAAAAAAATACAAAATCAATATGTGGCGGTCAATGTTGATATTGTGGCGAGCTGCCACAAATAAATCAGTGCATGGGAAACACTGAGCCAGGTTAAAGCCCCCGATGGCATCGAACTCTTCCGTCTCTTTGAGCTTCAGATCCAACCCTCTGCAGCTGCAGTCAGACCTTGTGAATGCCTCCCAACTACAACACTTGATCTTTTCATTCTCCCCCTTGCAGCAAAGAACAGATGTACGACTCAGTGAGATGCTCGAGGTACAGTAACACACACACACACGCACACACACACACACACACCGGACACACACACACACACACACACACACACACACACACACAAACACAAAGTCAAGGTCTCCTCTGTAATGAAGCTACAGCTTAGCTGCTTTATTCAATGCAGATGGAATTTAAGGTCAACGACACGGTATGCAACAAATTTGATTACAGCTTAATGAAAAAAATAAAAACATTAAAACAATTTTTTTTTTTTACTAAATGGAGTGTATCTTTCATAACCTAGTTCATGTTTTGCACCTGGAAGAGTGTTTTTCTCAGATCAGGTCAGACAGAACTAGTGTCAAGTGCACAACAAGGCATACTTTTGATGACCTGCGATTTCCATTTAAACTGTGTGCACAATGGCCAAAACGAGTGGATTATTACAAACTGTCCCAGATGCTGCTGGTGACCTAACACCCATCTTCCCCGTAGGAGGAAGACTATCCCGGCGCGATCCAGTTATGTCTGGAGTGTCAGAAAGCAGCCAGTACCTTCAAACACTATAGCTGCATCAGGTGTGTATGATGAGTATGATGTCAGTATTATGTCAGTTCAACAGCTTGTCTTCATAGATTTTAATATGATGTCATCCTGCATCTGAAAAATGCCATCAGTGCTTTAGCTTTAGAAAGTGGAGGGGAAAGAATCAAAGTTTTGATCCTAATTTTGACTGAATTGTGAATGTGTAATGTGTTAACTTAAGAATACAAATCCATTAGCCACATTTCATTTTTTAATGTATGAATAGGAGACTTGGTATTTCCACCTTAGATCTTCATGTAATTAGTTTGTTCTGTTCTAATGGAATTTTCACTTTGAAAATAGACGAGTACCGTTTGAGTTATCTTAAAACATTTCCTCTTTGCTTTAGTCAAAATGCATTTGGCTGAGATTTTTAGGAATGGGTTGAAACTCCACTCCACTCGGTGCCAGGCTCAAACCCAATAGCAATGCGAAATGTCTCAATGTTCTTGTCAAATGATTTCTTTTGCATCAAAAACAGGTGGGTATTCAAAAAGAGAGAATAAAGCTAGATTAAATGTGAACAGGCAGCTGGCCTGACATCTCATTTCTGTCACATAGAAAAGGCACATAAACAACACACCTACTGTAGGTCAAGTTTAGGTGACACGTAGATAGCTGACAGATGGGTCGACACAACTCGGAGCCCCTGTCCAAGATACAAACCCAAGGCTGGACTTGAGTCACGTTGAATTTGGCGGCGTGTCCGCATGGACACAAACATCAATCACCCGATCTATTTAGTAGGAAAGCTCTCTTCTTCTTCTCCCTTCCCCTCTCCTCGGCGTCTGTCTCTTGGATTCTGTCAAAAGTGCAGCGTAATTTAAAGCTCTGTGTGTTTTTGTGTATGCGGCATTTGTCAGCAGCCTAATGCCGGGATTGATGGTTATTGATATTACACAAGGTCTGGGCTTGGGTGATTTCAGTCTATATGGTTGCTTTTACCCCTTGGTTTGTCTCTTTTCTTTATTTTTTCTTTCTCATCTTGTTTGCATAACTTTCATTTTTCTTTCAAACGTTCGTCATCTTGAATAATGTGATTTCCTTCCCTCTGCGCTCTCTCTCTCGCTCGCTCTCTCTCTCTCGCTCCCTCTCTTTCTCTTCCCTTATCAGTGCTGATGCTATTTTCTGTTTGTTTACCTGTAGAGGCACCCGCCGAAGTGAGAAGCTCCTCACTTCAAACCAATGAATACCTTTTCTTCTGAGCTTTTGACTTAATTCTGGGCCCCCGCAGCAGCACCTTCCATCTCTCACGCTCAATTTAGTCCTTGCTTTCCCTCCATCTCTCTCTTTTTTCTGCCCTAACTCTCATCCTTCTACGATTCCTATCTTGATCTAGGACATACTTTTTTTTCTCTCACTTACCCTCTCCTTCGCCTTGTTAATGCAGCCTTTCACGGTTAGAGCGGTTAGGATTTCATGTGGAAGGCTGGTATGGGATCCGGTGGGTTGCAATGCAGCCTAGACTGTGAGGCTGTTTGTCCGTGTAAGAGTGCATTTGCGAGGCCGTTTCTCTCAACCATACAGAGATAATATCTGACTCCCAACAAAGGAAGGGCAATTATCTTATTAGTTATTATTTTTGTATTTCTTTTCTGAGGTAATTGTGCCACAGAGGTAGGTCGTCTGAACATGCACCTCCTTTGTGGAGGCTTCAGAGATGGCATTATTCTCCCTCACCCAGTTACGCCATGCACAGACGCAGATAGAACATTATGTGATAATGTGAATGGGAGCTTGCTTATTAACGCTATATTTTTTTCCTCTTCAGCTTTTTGTGATTTAGTATTAAAATTACGACACTGGTGGCAAATTGAGTTTTAATTCTATTTGAAAAGGCAGAACTGCTATTGCTTTAACAAAAACAAAATATGGCAACATTAGCCACAGTTGACAAAAATGTGTTAAGGAGATTTTCAACGGGAGCGGAAGATAATTTTAAGATTTCTTACCATATCGTTAAAATATCGCCAAAACCTTTAAATAGAGATAATATAATGTGTATGCTGACTATTTCTGCAAAATAGAATGGTGGATGACCCTTTTTTCTTTGCATCACATTTTGACTTTATGCTATGATGTTTGTGTAGAAGAAATATGTGTATTTATTCAGGACTCGCACTGGAGTGCTGAAACCTTCCTGTATCTCACCCCTGCTTGGAGTGTGAGGCACATGAATTACGTTTCAAAAGCCAAAGGTTTGACCTGAGAAACCTCCCACCACTCAGAGTAGTACCATGGCCACAGCCGGCTCATTTACTGAGGAAAAACTGATGATTTCATTTTTTCTCTGGAAGGTTCGATCAGGATTCTTCTTCCCCTGCTCTTTCACTTGTGCTAAACATGGCCTTTCAAGGCTCACATTAGCCATTGACATGCTGGAGGTTCTGTTCAGGATGTTTATTCTGCTCCAACCCAGGACGCTGACATAGCCCTATCTGGATGTTCAACTGTGATTAAATGACCCTTGAGGGTTTATTTGTGTGTGTGTGTGTGTGTGTGTGTGTGTGTGTGTGTGTGTGTGTGTGTGTGTGTGTGTGTGTGTGTGTGTGTGTGTGTGTGTGTGTGTGTGTGTGTGTGTGTGTGTGTGTGTGTGTGTGTGTGTGTGTATTTGCCACTTTGTACATTCCTGTTCGGTGCCCTGCCCTTTATCTTTGCCCTCCTCCTGTTCCCCATCTCCACTGCTTTCCAACCCAGCTGTGTTTCCACAAACATGTAAGAAAGTCAGCCTCTCCTCCATTTCGCCCAAGTCTATTCTCGTCAGGCTGTCCACGGGGGTAGCTTGTGGGCAGCTTCAGGCCCCGACACTCCATGAGACCCGTCATGGTGGGGAACAACAAAGCAGCAAAGTGGTCTCAAGTTCAATCTGGCCTCTGTCTCCCCTGCCACATTGTGATCCCATCTCAGCCGGAGAGAGGATATACGGCCTGAATGTGTGAGGGTAAATTGGAAAAAAATGATAATAGTTTCAGATTCTTAATTGGGACATAATGAATTCCATTCGGTCTTGCTGGTACTGTAAACATTATTAAAGGCATATTTCCCCTGTTGTGAATGAATAGAATTAGAACTGAAGCTGTCACACATACATCTGGGCTTAGCCGGCCTATTCAAGCCCTTTTAATCTGGCAGTGATATCCAGGAGGACCATCCTCCATTGTGATTATTGTCCACACAGTGATGCAACTACTGCAAGGCAGCACATCAGTATCCATCATCACTGAAAAGGATGATCTCAAAGGTGCAACACAATTTTCCAATGAGTTAAAAGTTTTCTTTTATACTTAAGACACATACAGTTTAATTATAAAAAGAGTGGTCTAATGGGCTCTCTTCTACTGCAATCATAACGGCGGAATGGGGATTATGAGGTTAACTCGGAGGACTAAGAGGGAACACAAAGCTGCCTACACCGACTGTGGGAATCCCCTCCTCTGGTAGCTGTCATACTGCACGTGTCAAGATTTTACATCACAAAATATGTCAGAGCTCAGTCTCTCCTGTGCTGCTTTCACACATGCACTGTAACCCTGAAATTATCCAGACATTACCCAGATGAGTTGTATGTATGAATGCAAATATCAATTTACCCGGACTTTGCCCAGCCAGCACCCTACTACAAAGTCCGGGTAATGTCCGATTGAGCGCTATGTATGAACGGAGTAGGTAATTCTCTGGATCATCCACAGCGAGTGAGTGGGCGTGTCGCGTGTTGATGATGTCTCTATCATGCGCCAGTTATTTAACTTTGTGCGGATCTTCATGAACCGGGTGTAGTTGCAGCTTCTGCCTTCTTTATTATTCCTTTCCACTCTCGTTTATATTTCGGATAGGTCCAAATGGAGTATCACCGCAAAAAAAAGCCCAACTACTCATAGGTTTGTAGCCTCGTTCGCCCTCTTGAGTGTGCTGTAAAACTCTGCAGCATCATTGCGTCACATCCTGCCTCCTGCGCGCTCTACCCAGGCTTCGTACCATGTCTTAACCAAACAGTATTTCCAGGTACTGTAAATGCGTCTGACACAGACAATCTCAGTTTTTTTGCTACATGTGTGAAAGGATAAATCCGCTCAATGTCCAGATAATCAGGTCTGGACATTGTCCACAAACGCACACTGGACATTGTTCGGACAATGTCCAGTGTGCGTGTTCCAGTACGATTGGAATTAGTTCTATAAGAACGGTCGTATGTTAAAACAATCGTATGTCGAAGCAATTTTTCCCATATACAACAAGCTAATATTTTTCTATGATTTCCTTCTTAGTTTCAATGGGAATCATTGCCTTTTTTCTTTTTCCTATCATCCTTCTTTGGACTCATCATAAAGGGGGAAAATAAACAAAACTCACAGCACAAACACAGTAAATATGAAAAAAATATGGATAAGCCACGAACTACGTGCACACACGATGTAGGTCGCCCGCTGACTGACTGCTGACTGGCCGCCGACGCGCCAACTGCAAATTTCCACGGTTGTATCTTGGAGCAGTCGGTCGCAAGTCGATACAAATTTTCCTGACTATTGCTACTCATATCTTGGATTAGTCGTAAGTAGATACAGTCGTAAGTCGAGGTACCACTGTAATAAAGAGAGATTCATTGATATGATGGCACCCAATGTAAACGTACATAACGTCATTATTTCATATTTTTCAACTTACTGTGTATGGGTTTAAGCCTAGTTCCAATAAGTTCCGGGCTATGCCAACTCCGACTGAGTCTGAGCTTTCCGCATGTGGTTTCAGACTTTTCAGACAATTAATGACACTTCCGGTGAGTCATTGTTTGTCGAATTCAGTCTAAAGCCAGTTTATGTGTGGAATGAGCCTAAAAAAATTACCCATGCAAAGTAGCTGGAAATCCAACTGTAGTGCAGTTCACAGGGAGCTGTTTATTTTTTGTTTGTAACATTTTATGAAAAATGACCTGAGGTGAACGGTGTCCAAATATCCGGAGCTAATAATTCTTCTTAGTATTGAGTGAGGCAGTTCATTAGAATGTCCTCACCTTTTTCAGTCGACTGAGGGCTGCAGGAGAGCACAAGGAGAGCAGCAAACAGGAAGGAGGGTCAAGGGCTGCTGGGTTAATTACTGCTATTCACACACGCACACGCACACACACGCACACACAGAAACACACCCACCCATCAGTCAGGCCACCCACCACAATCACGACTTATTTCCAAACTAGATTTGCTTCCCACTGCACTTACTTCATCTTTGTCTGATTAACATTAGCTGTAATATTTTGTTGCCAAAGTGGTGTTCTGTATAGCAGCCCACCTTTTGTCCTTGAGCCAATGATATTGTAGTGGGCATAAAAATACATGGGAGGCTGTTTTGTCTTTCGGGAATGATGAATCTTTGTGGTTTACATTCAGTCCCCGAATCTCTCTCACCCCTTCTTACCCCTTGCTCCTTGCCTTTGCAAACTAAACAAAGTAATCAAACGTTGAGCCACCTTCTTCACTTAATGGTGCTGTAGACTGGTCTATAAAGCTTGTTGAACCTTGATTGAATGTCGTAGTAGTAGTCGTAGTAGTAGTAGAACTTTATGTGTCCCTAGAGGGGCATTTGGTTGTGCAGCAGTTTAAACAGTAATAACACACCATCAAAAGAACATTCATGGCAATTAAATTAAG